>NC_052334.1:29796619-30096619 GCF_016432855.1 Salvelinus namaycush | reverse complement strand
TCGCGCTCCAGAGTACAGGCCTCAGTGTAACGCTCATTCCTTCGACGATAAACGCGAATCCGACCATCACCCCTGGTGAGACAAAACCGCGACTTGTCAGTGGAGAGCACTTTTTGCCAGTCCTGTCTGGTCCAGCGACGGTGGGTTTGTGCCCATAGGCGTCGTTGTTGCCGGTGATGTCGGGTGAGGACCTGCCTTACAACAGGCCTACGAGCCCTCTGTCCGCAATAGGCTGAGAGAGGCTGGACTGTCTGAGCACTGATGGAGGGATTGTGCGTTCCTGGTGTAACTCGGGCAGTTGTTGTTGCCATCCTGTACCTGTCCCGCAGGTGTGATGTTCGGCTGTACCGATCCTCTGCAGGTGTTGTTACACGTGGTCTGCCACTGCGAGGACGATCAGCTGTCCGTCCTGTCTCCCTGTAGCACTGCCTTAGGCGTCTCACAATACGGACATTGCAATTTATTGCCCAGGCCACATCTGCAGTCCTCATGCCTCCTTGCAGCATGCCTAAGGCACATTCACGCAGATGAGCAGGGACCCTGGGCATCTTTCTTTTGGTGTTTTTCAGAGTCGGTAGAAAGGCCTCTTTAGTGTCCTAAGTTTTCATAACTGTGACCTTAATTGCCTACCGTCTGTAAGCTGTTAGTGTCTTAACGACCGTTCCACAGGTGCATGTTCATTGTTTATGGTTCATTGAGCAAGCATAGGAAACAGTGTTTAAACCCTTTACAATTAAGATCTGTGAAGTTATTTGGATTTTTACGAATTATCTTTGAAAGACAGGGTCCTGAAAAAGGGAAGTTTCTTTTTTTGCTGAGTTTAGGTGGTGGGCGATGGCGAAAACAGTGAAGCTGATCGATCTACGTTGAAGGAGGAGCTGATTTTTTTTTTGTTTATGACAATTACATATTCTTATGATTACTGTCAAATTTGTTAGCACCTTCAATTTGTGCACATATTCTCTGAAAAAGTATATTTCAACACAATTTTTTTTAGTGAACCAATCAGAACTCCCGTACATACCCCTAGTGATAAAGGGAGGCAATGGCCTGCTTCTATCTACGATGTAAACAGCCTGACATTAAATTGTAATCTGCTGTCCGTATAACATTAGCTCCCAAAAACTGAAATAAGATAAATATCTGTTAGAGTACACTTCAAATATCCAGCATGCAATATGAATGGTCTTGATCATATGAAGAAGTAACTCTGTTGACCATTTAACCAATTTATTGGAAGCTAGCCAATGTTACAGTTGACTAGCCTAGCCAGCTAATACTGTACATGTCAATGTGCCTGCTCAGGAAGCTAGTGTTTCATTAGCTATCTCTCTGAAAGCAAAGATTTTGGGTATGCTGACAGAATACATAGCTCCGCCCTAACAATGGGAGTCGTTGTCCACAATGCGGCATGGCGGGCTGTCTAGCGCCCGCCTATCCTTTCTTTGGATTGGTGGTGTAAGGTACTGGGTGTCGGAGTGCGAAGTCAGGCGCAGGAAAACAGAGGATTCAATATAATGTTCATTTAATGCAACACGGAGAACCTCGGCCACCCCACTCGACACTGGGTGCTCAAAATAAACTGCCCCAGACACGGGGAACGAAAACAGTCCAGTATATTACTCGAACATACACAAACACGTAACGTCTGAATAACAAACACCAAGCTTACAATAAACAATCCCGCACAAAGAAACGGGCGGGCCGGCTGACTAATAAAGCCCAACTAATAGAACAAACACAAAACAGGTGTAACCAATAAACACATAAGGAGGGGGAGAAAAGAAACAGTGGCAGCTAATAGGCCGGTGACGACGACCGCCGAGCGCCACCCGAACGGGAAAGAGAGCCTGCCTCGGTCGGAGTCGTGACAGGTGGATACATCTCATTAGTGTTATCCTTTTTTAAATATTCAATAAGGGTGGTTGACGTCAACTGCCTGTATTCAATGGAGAGAGATGCTATGCTACTAGCCTCATACCATGAACATGCATAGCCATCTCGAGACAACTCCGATATAAAGTGTTTTTTTCTCTCAAAGTTGCCACGATGTCACGTGTCCTACTTATATCAGTACACTCATAACAATTTAACCATTCCGAAACCTCTATTCGATCAAATAAATCTCACATAGCAAATAAGCCATGACTTGACAATGACTTGTTTAACTACAAATCTTGGTCTATTTATTGAGGATACCAGACAGCCCTTTTCATTATTTTGTCTACAACACATATTGATTATGTAATAATTAAATTGAACAACAATTGCCAAACGCAAGCTTCATAAGTAAATTATCAATTTCATGCTATTTTGACATACCAAAAGACCAGTAGGCCTAAGCTAGTAATTGTTGCTTGATGCCCCATTGCATCCAAACCTTTTGGGAGCTTCATATCCATTTATGGCAATTATCTCTCCCTACAATTTGATGTTTGCGCTGCACCCGATATAGCTGTACAACAAATCAGCAATCTGTTTGCTAGCTCAGTGGTTTTCAAACTGATCCCCAAAAAGGAGCGGTTCAAAGCTTGCGAACCCCGCGTACGCACAGGGCAAACACAATCGCTGTGCAAATGTAGCCTGTCATTACAGCCATAAACAGTGATGCCTTTTCAAAACGCAAGATACAGAAATGAACTACGTTTTACATCTGCATTTTGAGCTGAAAGTCATTCATGTTAACAGTCAATATCAACTAGGGATATCATGTCTTACATTGTCACTTCTCTGGAGTCCAGAGTAAGCAGGATCATACAGAGACCTGCCTTGCTGTTGACTGCCATGTTGTGCTTCCTTTTTTGTGCTTTTTATTTCGAGATTTGCTAAGCACAATTATGTCTATGTCCAGTTTGAAGGAGCGTCTGTGTGAGCTGGTGAGACAATACGAGAACCTTTACAACTCTTCGATGCGGTTGTATACGGACAAGCAAGCAAAAGTCAACAGCTGGAGGGAAATATCACACAATTTGAACACCGATACTGATATCAAAGAAACATATCTACTTTGCGTTTGTATGTACTCGTCATGCAGCCGAGTTAGGATAGCCTGAACATGTAAAAGTTGGGTTGGTGTATCTAGCTAGAACGGTTCAAGAGTTTAAATGATTATTGGTAGTAATTATATGCACATTTTTGCACATTTAAGTAGTTATAATTTTTAGTGCAGACCAGAGCTGTGTAGTTGTGGTCATTAGTTGTGTGGTCAGAAGTTGTGTGGTTGTGGTCAGTAGTTGTGGTCCCCAAATGTGTTCAGCAGTTGGGTGGTTGTGGTCAGAAGTTGTGTGGTCAAAAGTTGTGTGGTTGTAGTCGGTAGTTTGTGGTTGTGGTCAGAAGTTGTGTGGTTGTGGTCAGTAGTTGTGTAGTCATGGTAACTAAATGTGGTCAGCAGTTGTGTGGTTGTGGTCAGAAGTTGTGTGGTTGTGGTCAGTAGTTGTGGTCCCCAAATATGTTCAGCAGTTGTGTGGTTGTGGTCAAAAGTTGTGTGGTTGCAGTCGATAGTTTGTGGTTGTGGTCAGAAGTTGTGTGGTTGTGGTCAGTAGTTGTGTAGTCATGGTAACTAAATGTGGTCAGCAGTTGTGTGGTTGTGGTCAGTAGTTGTGTGGTCAATAGTTGTGAGGTTGTGGTCAGTAGTTGTGGCCAGGTGGTTGTGGTCAGTATTTGTGGTGGTCAGTAGTTATGGTGATTTAGATGTGTGGTCAGATGTTGTGGTCAGTAGTTTTGTGGTTGTGGTCACTAGATGTGGTCAGCAGTTGTGTGGTTGTGGTCAAATGTTGTGTGGTTGTGGTCAGTTGGTGTTTCAGTCTAGCTCAGTGTTTTCTGTGGTGGTGGGACAGCCAGCATAAAATACGTAGCATAGGGGTTGGTAATGTTCTCTAGTTGCGCTGTGATTGGCTCAGTGTTCTGTCACTCATGGGAACACTACGTCACCGCAAACTCTAACGCTTCGAACACGCTGACAGTGTCCTTGCGCAAAATAGTATGCAGCATCATCTGGATATGTATGCAACAAAAGTTCAACATTCACCTTCTGCTACCATTTCTGTCAAGCCGTCTACATATACAGTGCATATGTTTGATAAATCCAACTTATGCACCACACCGAACGCACTGCAACTGTCTCTGCAACGCAATGCTGCAAGGCAAACTCAGGGTTTTATTGGAAATGAATGTTATTCTGGGTGTACCAAAATGCAATGACGCTGTCGGTGTGTTTGAAGCATAAGAGTAGAGCTTGAAAATTCAAACCCTTGGGTGCTGCCGTAGAGTTACATAAGAAGTGCCCATCTAAGAAGGCTCAAGGTCATTGGCCACAGATAAAATGACGTCAAATCACATTTTATCTACCGTAGCTTTGATTGGACTGATCATGTCAACATCATACTTACAAAATCTTAGCTAGCAAACTAGCAGTCATCATCTTGAATCAAGTCAACAATCTACTGGCAAATCCTTTTCATTCCTTGTCATATGAAGAGAAATTATAGATAAAATGTATCGCTGCTCATCGGCCATTGGACATAAACAAACATTACATGTAACAGTTTAACTTTAGTCCGTCCCCTCGCCCATACCCGGGCGCGAACCAGGGACCCTCTGCACACATCAACAACAGTCACCCACGAAGCATCGTTACCCATCGCTCCACAAAAGCCGCGGCCCTTGCAAAGCAAGGGGAACCACTATTTTAAGGTCTCAGAGCAAGTGACGTCACCGATTGAAAGGCTATTAGCGCGCTCCACCGCTAACTAGCTAGCCATTTCACATCCGTTACATACACAACAAGTTGGAAATCGCAAATTCAACAATGAGTGGTTTGGAAGGAATCAGTGGCTAACTGCAAGCATTGCAAAGCAATCACTAGCCTGCTATTCAGTGGAGTGGGTGTGTGGTCCCAAGTCTGGGTTTAAGGGTTTCTTTTCCAAGCTTAAAAGGATAAACATTCAACATTGGTCAAGCTGTCAATCCAGCATGACTTCTGCCGCTTTCAAAACAACTGGAAACTCAGAACTGGGAAATCTGACTTCAAGTGTGTTCAAGACAACTGGGAATTCTGAAAAAAAAACGAGCTTAGACTGGGAAAATACTTTTTGAACGGTCATCCAACTCGGGAATTGCAAGTCGGGAACTCTGGCCTCTTTCTAGAGCAACAACTTGAAGATCACTGACGTCTTTGATTCAACCTTGTTTTTTTCAGAGTTCGCAGTTGTCTTGAAAGCACCATAAATCCAGATAATGCCTGACTTTGATGACAAAATTGGCCCACGAACGACTGCTGCGCCACCTTCCTATTCAAGTGAGCACACCAAGGTGAGTACAAAAATGTCTTGTATGCTGCTGCATAAATTATGTAATATGCCTGGGAGATACAGTTGAAGTAGAAGTAGATGTCCTAACCGACTTGCCAAAACTATAGTTTGTTAACAAGAAATGTGTGGAGTGGTTGAAAAACAAGTTTTAATGACTCCAACCTTATTGTATGTAAACTTCCGACTTCAACTGTATATACACTTGTTCTGAAAGGCCCCAGAGTCTGCAACACCACTAAGCAAGGGGCACCACCAAGCAAGCGGCACCATGAAGACCAAGGAGCTATCCAAACAGGTTAAGGACAAAGTTGTGGAGAAGTACAGATCGTTGTTGGGTTATAAAAAAATATCATAAACTTTAAACATCCCACAGAGCACCATTAAATCCATTATTAAAAACATTTAGGGAATTACTTTATAGGCCTAAAGACTTCCTCATGTCATTTCTCTCCTGTTCTATTGGTTTCATATCAACTTTCTGTCTTTGTCCAGAAGGCATAATCCTAGTCATATTAGAAACTTATCCTAGTTGTTGTGTCTTCAGATTTCCATAATAATCTATATTAAGCATTTGGCTGACCAGTGGGCAAAGGCTGGGCCCCTACGAAGATGGGTCGGCCCGGTTTTCTGATTGGCTGAGCTGAGGTGGCGCGAATTAACATTCAAAGTAAAGCACACATAATCAAAGAGAGTGAGACCCGCTCTGACTCTCCGTCAGTCACTAAGTCAGAACAGAAAAACAGAAAGGTATAGTAGCGAAAAAGTTAGAGACTAAAAAAAGGGCTTTTGAGGCCGAAGCTGCTAAATTTGTGAAATGAACCGACTTACTTGCTAAAAGTTCTGGTTCAGCAGGTCCTAGTGCTGTGTCTGTGAGAAATGACAGATCAGCTACTGTGGTGCAGAAATTACAGATCAGCTACTGTGGTGCAGAAATGACAGATCAGCTGCTGTGGTGCAGAAATGACAGATCAGCTGCTGTGGTGCAGAAATGACAGATCAGCTGCTGTGGTGCAGAAATGTCAGATCAGCTGCTGTGGTGCAGAAATGACAGATCAGCTGCTGTGGTGCAGAAATGACAGATCAGCTGCTGTGGTGCAGAAATGACAGATCAGCTGCTGTGGTGCAGAAATGACAGATCAGCTGCTGTGGTGCAGAAATGACAGATCAGCTGCTGTGGTGCAGAAATGACAGATCAGCTGCTGTGGTGCAGAAATGACAGATCAGCTGCTGTGGTGCAGAAATGACAGATCAGCTACTGTGGTGCAGAAATGACAGATCAGCTACTGTGGTGCAGAAATGACAGATCAGCTGCTGTGGTGCAGAAATGACAGATCAGCTGCTGTGGTGCAGAAATGACAGATCAGCTGCTGTGGTGCAGAAATGACCGATCAGCTACTGTGGTGCAGAAATGACAGATCAGCTGCTGTGGTGCAGAAATGACAGATCAGCTGCTGTGGTGCAGAAATGACAGATCAGATCAGGCCAAGTGCACTTTTACAAATTAATATTCGTTTTTAATTTGGAATTTTCTGGTGGTGCTGCAGCACCCTCCGAACCCTTACTTCCCATGGCTATGCGTAAGTGGGGTGGGGCCAATAGGTGCCTGCTTGTTCATGAAAGTATAGCCAGTGGTGGAAAAAGTACTCATTTGTCATACTTGAGTAAAAGTAAAGATACCTTAATAGAAAATGACTCAAGTAAAAGTGAAAGTCACCCAGTAAAATACTACTTGAGTAAAAGTCTAAAAGTATTTGGTTTTAAATATACTTAAGTATCAAAAGTAAATGGAATTGCTAAAATGTACATAATTATCAAAAGTAAAAGTATAAACCATTTCAAATTCCTTACATTAAGCAAACCAGATGGCAACATTTTTTATTTGTTTTATATAGGCAGGGGCACACTCCAACACTCAGACATAATTTACAAACAAAGCATTTGTGTTGAGTGAGTCCGCCAGATCAGAGGCAGTAGGGATGACCAGGGATGGGGCGGCAGCGTAGCCTAATGGTTGGACTAGTAACCGAAAGGTTGCAAGATCAAATCCCAGAGCTGACAAGGTACAAATCGTTCTGCCCCTGAACAAGGCAGTTAACCCACTGTTCCTAGGCCGTCATTGAAAATAAGATTTTGTTCTTAACTGACTTGCCTAGTTAAATAAAGGAAAAATAAATAAATGTTCTCTTGAATTGGACCATTTTCCTGTCAAAATGCAACGAGTAGTTCTGGGTCTCCAGGGGAAATGTATGGAGTAAAAAGTACCTTGTTTTCTTTTGGAATGTAGCGCAGTAAAAGTTGTCAAAAATATGAATAGTGAAGTACAGATACCCCAAAAAACTACTTAAGTAGTACTTTTTACTTAAGTACTTTACACCACTGAGTATAGCCTACCAATATTCAAAGGTGGATTGATGGACCATATAGCCTAGAATACAGAACTGCTGCCATATTGCTTAAACCCCATATTTCAACGTGTTGACAGCCAATTGTCATATTGGGCATAGGTCTACTAATAGTTACTAATAAAGTTTAACATGTTAACATTTTCCCATCCTATACACAGGGCCGGATTACCACATTTGGGGCCCTGGGGCACTGACTCCGGGGCCATTCTATTCAAATAATAGAAGAAAACAATATTATCGTTATTTTTTTTTTTGTAAAACAGTTTTTGCCATGGTGCAGAGAGAAATATATGCAGTTATATAATGCTATTTCTACACATTCTTTCATGAGGCTTAGAGAAAATGTTGCAGTTTTAAAGCAAATTTTCTGCAATTCTACACATTTTGCCATGAGGCTGAGAGAACATTTTGCGGTTTCCAATCTAATTTCCCGCAATTCTTCACATTTATCAAAAATAAATAAATTGGGGGGGTTGGCGGCCCCCTGGAGGTTGGGGGCTCCAGGGCACGTGCCCTGCCTGTCTGTTCTGTAATCTGGCCCTGCCTGTCTGTTCTGTAATCTGGCCCTGCCTGTCTGTTCTGTAATCTGGCCCTGCCTGTCTGTTCTGTAATCTGGCCCTGCCTGTCTGTTCTGTAATCTGGCCCTGCCTGTCTGTTCTGTAATCTGGCCCTGCCTGTCTGTTCTGTAATCTGGCCCTGCCTGTCTGTTCTGTAATCTGGCCCTGCCTACAATCACTCAGTGAATGTTGGGTCAGGGTTTCTGTGTATGCATGCATGGCTGTAAGTCGCTTTGGATAAAAGCGTCTGCTAAACGGAATATATTATTATTATTATTACTGTTGTTATTATTATTTTTATTATTATTAAGTTTGCTGTTGATAAGGATGTCTCACTAACCAAAGCCCCCTCCTAACTCTCTCTCCCTCCCTGCCCATTATGGAAAACCTATTGGGCTATTCCAGCCTCTTCTCTAGTACAGGCCAGAGACAAAGGATTGACATAATTGTGAGATACCTTGTGTGTGAGTCTGTATGTGTTTTTTTGTGTTTCGCAGTATGCTGCTATCCATGTCCGCAGCACTGTGCGAAAGGAACAGAGGATTCTTATTGTTTTCCTCCACATGCTTTTTGTCATGAACTGCAAAGAATTGAGGACTTTCAGCATTCATTTGCAGCAGTGATGAATCTGGTTCAGACAGTACATTTGGAGGTGTACTGCAGACAGAGTTGTAATGGAGGGGACATGTGGGCCTCACATACTGTCACTTAGAGAAATTCCACTCCCACCAGCTGCTTTGCTTTTTCATGCAGTTCTTTGGGGGGAGGCAAGACTTTCTTTTTCCGCCCAGATCATAGAACCCTGAGGGGTAGTGTTGAGTGTAATGTGTAGGGTGAGACAGGCCCTTATAATGGTGTGTGTGTTTCATATCAACGCCATCCGGGTCCTCTGGAACAATCACCATCAAGTGTAAGGTACTGTGTGTTCTCTAGCTGGACATTGAGGTACAGTAGCAGGGTGGTAGAATACACACAGGCTCTACATACACACCCAGCATTTTATTTTGGCTAGTTAGTGACTTTTTGTCATTCATACATATCCCCCTCTGCTCTCGCTCGCTCCCCCCCTCTCTCTCTTGCTCTCGCTGTCTGTGGTCTCTCTCTTCTCTGGTAAGTGTGTCCGAAATGTATCAATTTTTCTACAGACCGCTTAAACTCAGTCTGCAGGACCAGTGGGGTCTCTCATCGCCTGCACACAACTACGCTCAAATGGAGGAGCTAGTAAGTGCCACACACACACACACACACACACACACACACACACACACACACACACACACACACACACACACACACACACACACACACACACACACACACACACACACACACAAACACACACACACACAGATATCCTGTCGTTGTTGCATTAAATCTAAAATCAGAGACAATTATCACAGACTATAATCCAGGTCTTCACATGTGACAGGAAAACAGAGCGCTGGGATCAGGAAGTCCACAGAGGGGGTTGGGAACGGAGCAACATGCCTATGGGTCACTGGGCAGACACAACGGAAGGGTCAAGATTCAGATCAATTCATCCTGCTGAGACCACAATACCAGCCCTGCAGCCTAGTACATGTGGTTTCACTTACTACATTATGACTGTGTAGTGTATACAGTACATGTGGGAAACAACATGAATCCCTGCTAAGCTATATAGTCAGCTTCCTGTGAAACCCTTGACATGGTACATTTAGGCTACTGTAGTTCTAAAACATATGATAACCTGGGGATCGCTATGTCAAGACAACCTAATGGCACTGTTAGAAGAAATCATATTATTTCAAACCAAAAAGGGTTCAATGGCTCGCTTCATATATGGCCCTCAAAAGGTTGTATATATAGAACCACAAATCACCCTCATTGTTTAACAGTGAACAATATGTATCTGTGTTGTTGTGTCTTCCGACTCTCATCTCCCCCTGCAGCAGGACAGGTAGAGACTGAGTCATGTGAACAGAGACTACTCTGTGTGTCTTAACCTTTATTTAACTACGCAAGTCAGTTAAGAACAACTTCTTCTTTACAATGACGACCTACGCCAGCCAAACCCTCCCCTAACCCAGACGACGCTGGGCCAATTGTGCGCTGCTCCATGGAACTCCCGATCACGGCCGGTTGTGATACAGCCCGGGATCGAACCAGGGTCTGTAGTGACATCTCTAGCACTGAGATGTAGTGCCTTAGACCGCTGCGCCACTCGGGAGCCCACACACGCACACAAATGGAGTTGCAGTCACACAGATACGTTCATGTCACTACAATGCCATTAATGTTGTCATGATGCACTTTTGTCTTTAGATGGCATCTACAGTATCAAATAGCAAAATTGTGTTTCCCAGGTCATCATGTGCAGCAGCCGGACCCTGACGGGAGCCAATAGGAAGCGCTGTAGGGAGGATGCGCTCCTCCTCCAGTCGGTAATTGACATTTCTGGGCTGGGTTACATCGTTGACACCCGTTCCAAGCAATATGCTCAGCAGACCAGGATGACAGAGTGCAGGTTCGAGTCCAGATCTAGCTACAGCTGTTGGAAGAGACTGCACTGCCAACTGGAAAGGTGTCTGTGTGTTTGCCTGTTGTGTGTGAGTTCTTTCATGTGTTTGTGGCTACGTATGTCTAACGTAGTTGCCAGGCTGTTTCTGCTTCAGCCAACCCCTTTTTTTGTCATGCCAAACAATGCCACATTTGTTTGGCTGAATAGCTCTATGCCTATTGACTGAATAGTTGTATGAGTGTATCCCCAGGAGAAAGGTGCTCCAGGAGAGTCTGATAAAGCTGGTGGAGGCCTGTGGGGATCCCTCCCACAGTGTGGACTGCTTACTGAGCAAGCTGGAGAACTCCCAGTTCTTCCATGGCCTGCATAATCACCCATTGAGCATGTTTGGGATCCTCTGAAAACGACGTGTACGAAAAGCGCGTTCCAGTTCCCGCCAATATCCAGCAACTTCCCACAGCCATTGAAGAGGAGTGGGACAACATTCCACAGGCTACAATCAACAGCCTGATCAACTCTATGAGAAGGAGATGTGTCACACTGCATTAAGCAAATGGTGGTCACACCACATACTGACTGGTTTTCTGTATTCCCAGTCATGTGAAATCCATAGATTAGGGCCTGATTAATTTATTTCAATTGACTGATTTCCTTATATGAACTGTCTACTCAGTAAAATATTTGAAATTGTTGCGTTTATATTTTTGTTCAGTGTATGTTATGTAACCCTCTATGGTGCTCTGTGTGTGTCCAGGAATGGCCACACTGTTCTAGTCCATGGTTCAGAGGGCACAGACACCACCCTTCTGGTGAGCTCTTTGGCCCAACTCATCCTGGACCCAAATACACACACACTGGCCGGCTTCCTGTGTGTGTGTGTGTAAGGTTGGCCATGCGGTTGGATTATAACTGTCACGTTCCTGACCGGTTTTCTGTTATTTTGTATGTGTTTGACGGTCAGGGCGTGAGTTTGGGTGGGTAGTCTATGTTATGTGTTTCTATGTTTGTTAAAGGGTGACCTGATATGGTTCTCAATTAGAGGCAGGTGGTTTTCATTTCCTCTGATTGAGAGCCATATTAAGGTAGGTGTTTTCACATTGATTGTTGTGGGTGGTTGTCTCCTGTGTCTGTGTTTGTCGCGCCACACGGGACTGTCTCGGTTTGTTTGTACGTTCGTTCTTTTGTGTAGTCATTTTCCTGTTCGTGAGTTCTTCGTTGTATGTAAGTTCGCATGTCCAGGTCTGTCTACGTCGTTTGTTATTTTGTTAGTTATTCAAGTATAGTTCGTTTTCGTCTTGTTTAATAAAGTCATTATGTCAAACTACCACGCTGCATATTGGTCATCTGATCCGTCTCGCCTCTCCTCGTCCGAGGAGGAGGAAGAGCTAGAGAATCGTTACAGAACCACCCACCAACCAAAGACCAAGCGGCGTGGGAGAGCGCTACAGCGAAACCAGGATTCGTGGACATGGGAGGAGATATTGAATGGAGAAGGACCCTGGGCTAAGGCAGGAGAGAATCGCCGCTCTCGGGAAGAGAGGGAGGCAGCTAAAGCCCAGGAGCGGTGGTTTGAGGAGGCAGCAAGGAGACGTGGCTGGAAGCCTGTGAGTAAACCCCAAAAATTTCTTGGGGGGGGGCTAGAAGGAAGAGTGGCGAAGTCAGGTAGGAGACCTGCGCCCACTCCCTGTACTTACCGTGGAGAGCGAGAGTACGGGCAGACACCATGTTACGCAGTAGAGCGCATGGTGTCTCCTGTACGTGTGCACAGCCCGGTGCGGTACATACCAGCTCCTCGTATCGGCCGGGCCAGATTGAGTATTGAGCCGGATGTCATGAAGCCGGCCCTACATATCTGGCCACCAGTACGTCTCCTCGGGCCGGCTTACATGGCACCAGCCTTACGCATGGTGTCCCCGGTTCGCCTACATAGCCCGGTGCGGGTTATTCCACCTCCCCGCACTGGTCGGGCGACGGGGAGCATACAACCAGGTAAGGTTGGGCAGGCTCAGTGCTCAAGGGAGCCAGTACGCCTGCACGGTCCGGTATTTCCGGCGCCACCTCCCCGCTCCAGGCCAGTACCACCAGTGCCTACACCACGCACCAGGTTTCCAGTGCGTCTCCAGAGCCCTGTTCCTCCTCCACGCACTCTCCCTATGGTGCGTGTCTCCAGCCCAGTGCCTCCAGTTCTGGCACCACGCACTAAGCCACCTGTGCGTCTCCAGAGCCCTGTACACACTGTTCCTTCTCCCCGTACTCGTCCTGATGTGCGTGCCCTCAGCCCGGTGCCACCAGTGCCGGTACCACGCACCAGGTCCATAGTGCGTTTTGAGAGTCCAGTGTGCCCTGTCCCTGCTCCCCGCACTAGCCTGAAGGTGCGTGTCCTTAGCCCGGTGCCTCCAGTTCCGGCACCACGCACCAGGCCTACAGTGCGCCTCATCCGGCCAGAGCCATCCGTCTGCCCAGCGCCATCTGAGCCATCCGTCTGCCCAGCGCCATCTGAGCCATCCGTCTGCCCAGCGCCATCTGAGCCATCCGTCTCCCCAGCGCCATCTGAGCCATCCGTCTCCCCAGCGCCATCTGAGCCATCCGTCTCCCCAGCGCCATCTGAGCCACCCGTCTCCCCAGCGCCATCTGAGCCATCCGTCTGCCCAGTGCCGTCTGAGCCATCCGTCTGTCCCGAGCCATTAGAGCCGCCCGTCTGTCCCGAGCCGTCAGAGCCGTTAGTCAGTCAGGAGCCGCTAGAGCCATTCGTCAGTCAGGATCTGCCAGAGCCGCCAACCAGACAGGATCTGCCAGAGCCGCCAACCAGACAGGATCTGCCAGAGCCGCCAACCAGACAGGATCTGCCAGAGCCGCCAACCAGACAGGATCTGCCAGAGCCGTCAGCGAGCCATGAGCGGCCAGAGCCGTCAGCCAGCCATGAGCGTCCAGAGCCGTCAGCCAGCCATGAGCGTCCAGAGCCGTCAGCCAGCCATGAGCGTCCAGAGCCGTCAGCCAGCCATGAGCGTCCAGAGCCGTCAGCGAGCCATGAGCGTCCAGAGCCGTCAGCCAGCCATGAGCGTCCAGAGCCGTCAGCCAGCCATGAGCGTCCAGAGCCGTCAGCCAGCCATGAGCGTCCAGAGCCGTCAGCCAGCCATGAGCGTCCAGAGCCGTCAGCCAGCCATGAGCGTCCAGAGCCGTCAGCTAGCCATGAGCGTCCAGAGCCGTCAGCTAGCCATGAGCGTCCAGAGCCGTCAGCCAGTCATGAGCTGCCCCTCAGCCCAGAGCTGCCATTTATCCAGAACTGCCCCTCAGTCCAGAGCTGTCTCTCTGTCCGGAGCTGCCCTTCAGTCCGGAGTTGCCCCTCTATCCTGAGCTACCTCTCTATCCTGACCTACCTCTCTGTCCTGAGCTATCTCTCTGTCCTGAGCTACCTTATCCCGGTGCTGCCCCTTGTCCCGGTGCTGCCCCTTATCTTAAGGTTACCATTTAAATTAAGTGGGTGTAATATGAGGGTGGTCATTCTAAGGGGGAGACGTAAGCTGGGATTGACTATGGTGGGGTGGGGACCTCGCCCAGAGCCTGAGCCACCACCGTGGTCAGACGCCCACCCAGACCCTCCCCTAGACTTTTGGTGGTGCGTTCGGAGTACGCACCTTGAGGGGGGGGTTATGTCACGTTCCTGACCGGTTTTCTGTTATTTTGTATGTGTTTGACGGTCAGGGCGTGAGTTTGGGTGGGTAGTCTATGTTATGTGTTTCTATGTTTGTTAAAGGGTGACCTGATATGGTTCTCAATTAGAGGCAGGTGGTTTTCATTTCCTCTGATTGAGAGCCATATTAAGGTAGGTGTTTTCACATTGATTGTTGTGGGTGGTTGTCTCCTGTGTCTGTGTTTGTCGCGCCACACGGGACTGTCTCGGTTTGTTTGTACGTTCGTTCTTTTGTGTAGTCATTTTCCTGTTCGTGAGTTCTTCGTTGTATGTAAGTTCGCATGTCCAGGTCTGTCTACGTCGTTTGTTATTTTGTTAGTTATTCAAGTATAGTTCGTTTTCGTCTTGTTTAATAAAGTCATTATGTCAAACTACCACGCTGCATATTGGTCATCTGATCCGTCTCGCCTCTCCTCGTCCGAGGAGGAGGAAGAGCTAGAGAATCGTTACAATAACAGTGAGGAGGCAACAGCAGATATTGACTTCTCTTTTCCAGAGTGAACATTTTTATTTGTAGATGGAGAAAATAGACTGGCGAAAACTGTATTTACAAAAGAAAATAACAGTGGTTGATGATCAAAGACAATCTGAATCAAAATATGTGGAACTCTATCAAAGAAAAACCCAGGTGTCTCAAGTATAGCTTTAAAACTGGCAGCATGCTGACCTGTTCCCTGCCTCTCTCAAACAATGAAATAGCAGGGTTCTTATAAGGATACCCACAATGTATCCGCCAATGGGAATACGTTTCACACAATGATTAATTAACAATCAAATCAAATTGTATTCGTTACATGCTTTGTGAACAACAGGTGTTGGTTAACAGTGAAATGCTTTCTTACGGGCCCTTCCCAACAATGCAGAAATAATAGAAAAGTAAAACAGAAAAATAAAAGCAATAATACTGTAAATACACAAACCCAAGGGGTACCAGTACCGAGTATATGTGCAGAGGTACGAGGTAATTACGCTAGATATGTACATATAGGTAGGGGTAAAGTGACAGATAGTTAACAGTAACAGCAGCGTAAGTGATGAGTCCAAGTTACTGCAAATATGGTTAATGCAGATATTCCAAGTTGCTGTTTGGTTAACTATTCAACCAAACTATTTAGCAGTCTTATGGATTGGGGGCAGACTTGATGCATTGGTACCGCTTTCCGTGTGGTAGCAGAGAGAACAGTCTATGACTTGGTGGCTGGAGTCTTTGACAATTTTTCGGGCCTTCCTCTGACACCGCCTGTTATAGAGGTCATGTATGGCAGGGAGCTCAGCCCCAGCGATCAAACAGGCAGAGCGTCAATACACAACTAAGATCGAATCCTACTACACCGGCTCTGACACTCATCAGACGTGGCAGGGCTTGAAAACTATACTGAACAAAATTAGAAAGTGTTTCATGAGCCATATTTCATGAGCTGAAATTAAAGATCCCATAAATGTTCCCTATGCACAAAAAGCTTATTTCTCAACAAAAAAAATGCCACAATTTGTTTACATTCCTGTTAGTGAGCATTTCTCTTTTGCCAAGATAATCCATCCACCTGACAGGTGTGGCACATCAAGAAGGTGATTAAACAGCATGGTCATTACACAGGTGCACCTTGTGCTGGAGACAATAAAAGGCCACTAAAATGTGCAGTTTTGTCACACAACACAATGCCACAGATGTCTCAAGTTTTGAGGGAGCGTGCAATTGGTATGCTGACAGCAGGAATGTCCACCAGAACTGTTGCCAGAGAATTTAATGTTAATTTATCTACCATAAGCCTCCTCCAACTTCGTTTTAGAATTTGACAGTAGGTCCAACTGGCCTAAAAACCACAGACCATGTGTAACCACGCCAGCCCAGGACCTCCACATCCAGCTTCTTCACCTGTGGGATCATCTGAGACCAGCCACCCGGACAGCTGATGAAACTGAGGAGTATTTATGTCTGTAATAAAGCCCTTTTGTGAGGGAAAACTCATTCTGATTGGCTGAGCCTGGCTCCCCAGTGGGTGGGCATGGATCCCAAGTGGGTAGGCCTATGCCCTCCCAGGCCCACCCATGGCTGCGCCCTTGCCCAGCAATGTGAAATCCATAGATTAGGCCCTAATGAATTTATTTCAATTTACTCTTTGAAATTGTTGCATGTTGCGTTTAGATTTTTGTTCAGTATATCACAGATTACAAATGGAAGTCGCGAGCTGCCCAGTGACGCGAGCCTACCAGACGAGCTAAATACCAAATATGCTCACTTCGAGGCAAACAACACTGAACCATGCATGAGAGCACCAGCTGTTACAAACGACTTTGTGATCACGCTCTCTATAGCCGATGTGAGTAAGACCTTTAAACAGGTTAACATTCGCAAGGCCGCAGGTCCAGACAGATTACCAGGATGCATACTCAGAATCAAGGGCAACCATTACAATAGACACCTGTTCATATTATAAACATACATGTATTTCCATAGTGCACACACTTCAATAAAGATTCTACACAATGCTTTAAGCATAAATAGAACCAGGGATATAAACATGTACTGTACGTCCCCATGGGATAAGCTACTACGGCAATACTAGTAAGAAACTATGCGCTCAAACACGCCCCATTTGCCCGTCAATTCTCAGACCAGGAAATTAACAGATAACCCTCTTCAATTAATGAGGAAAACAAGGTAAGCAGCTACATTTCTTAAGCTTAACCCTCATGATTTAATAGTCAAACATGAATACATCAGTTGTACTTCTTGATCATAAATACATGAACATAGAGTTACATACTGGTCAACGCACAACAATGGGTTTTGAGCGCACAAACCTATTGACAGCGTTCGACCATAAACTCTCATGTCTGCTCTCGTTTGCAGGTGATCAGCAACAATCAAGAGGACATCTCTACCGCACATTATTATCAATAAAGAAATGTGCTTCTCATCATCCGTAAATCATCGTCAGTGTCTGGTAATTCATAATTTCTTTAGATCAAGTGATGGAGCACATGGGACAATCAGCAACATCCAGTGTTGATGATGCTGCTGGACTGTGTGTGTCAGCTGGCCCGGCAGTTCCCCCTGGCCGCGGGCTTCTCTGAGCCTCTGCTGCTGCGGCTGGCCAATGAGGTCTACGCTTCAGACTATGGCACCTTCCTCTGCAACAGCGACCAGGAGAGTTGAGACGTGTGACACCTGGATTCATCCGTTGTCCAGACTCCTTATATCCACAGTTCTTGCATATAGTGTATCCACACTAAATCTGCATCTGTCTGTACCTTTCCACTTGCTCTTCATGTCTATTGTTAGGTGTGCTGCAGGGGCGAAGGAGAGAACCCACTGTCTGTTCCAGTCCCTCCTGAGGCCCTGTGAGAGGGAGCGTTACTCTAACCCCCAGTATGAGCCCACTGAGCTGGTCATCTGGCCCTCCGTCCAGCCACAGTCCCTGTAGCTCTGGAGAGGTGAGTTACAGTAATACAGGCAGATCTGGGGCTGCTCTCCCCTTCAGCAGCCCTCTGACATACGCTGAATGTTGGATGGGTGAATCGAAATAGCTATTACATGAAGAGTATTTACTAAAACAGTTAATCGATGAGTAATACGCACCAAAAAATATTTTATTATTCCCGAAGAACATGTCTCTTTCTGGATGTGTCTAAGGTCTGCTCCTGAGGTGGACCCAACATGCTCTTCACCTGAGGGAACATCGGGGGAGATACGAAACCTTGTCATTGAGTGCCGTGAGGAAAGTTGAAAACATTGATGAAGAGAGGACAACAATACAGTGACACACAGAGACACTGGAGGCTCATCCTGGTTGATTGACTGTTGAGGGAGAGAACAAATCTACTTTTATTGCAAGACATTTCTGCTCCTATGGACATCAAATTGCATCGCATACTGTGAAAGTTCCTCATTGTTAAAAATGTTTCTCTCATGATGACACATATCTACTCTAACTACCTTTTTTATACTGTTTTCACTGCAAGTCCAGATTTTGTTTTCTAGAATTTAGAGATCAGAGAAAATGTAATGTGTATTATTGTTCACTATCACACATTTCACAAGATGAATTCAAACGATTTCATAGCTTATTTCTTGCAGGACTAATGTGATGTCCTTTTAACCTTAGCCTAGTACTATGATGCATTCCAGGACAAAACACATATACACTACCGTTCAAAAGTTTTAGAACACCTACTCATGTTGCTTACAGTATCAGGCTACCTACAACACATACAGTACCAGTCAAATGTGTGGACACACCTACTCATTCAAGGTTTTTTTATTTATTTTTACTATTTTCTACATTGTAGAATAATAGTGAAGACATCAAACTATGAAATAACACATATGGAATTATGTAGTAACCAAAAAAGTTCTAAACAAATCAAAATATATTTGAGATTCTTCAAATAGCCACTCTTTGCCTTGATGACAGCTTGCACACTCTTGGCATTCTCTCAACCAGCTTCACCTGGAATGCTTTTCCAACAGTCTTGAAGGAGTTCCCACATATGCCGAGCACTTGCTGGCTGCTTTTCCTTCACTCTGTGGTACAACTCATCCCAAACCATCTCAATTTGGTTGAGGTAGGGGGATTGTGGAGGCCAGGTCATCTGATGCAGGACTCCATCACTCTCCTTCTTGGTAAAATATCCCTTACACAGCCTGGAGGTGTGTTGGGTCATTTGCCCTGTTGAAAAACAAATGATAGTCCCACTTAGCCCAAACCAGATGGGATGGCGTATCGCTGCAGAATGTTGTGGTAGCCATGCTGGTTAAGTGTGCCTTGAATCATAAATAAATCAGACAATGTCACCAGCAAAGCACCCCCACAACATAACACCTCCTCCATGCTTTTTGGTGGGAAATACACATGCGGAGATCATCGGTTCACCCACACTGCGTCTCACAAAGACACGGCGGTTGGAACCAAACATCTGCAATTTGGACTCCAGACCAAATTACAAATTTCCACCGGTCTAATGTCCATTGCTCGTATTTCTTGGCCCAAGCAAGTCTCTTCCTCTTATGATGTCCTTTAGTATTTTAGTTTTTTATTTCACCTTTATTTAACCAGGTAGGCCAGTTGAGAACAAGTTCTCATTTACAACTGCAACCTGGCCAAGATAAAGCAAAGTAGTGCGACACAAACAACAACACAGAGTTACACAAGCGTACAGTCAATAACACATTAGGAAAAAAAGAAAGTCTATATACAGTATGTGCAAATGGCGTGAGGAGGTAAGGCAATAAATAGGCCATAGTAGCGAAGTTATTACAATTTAGAAAATTAACACTGGAGTGATAGATCAGCAGATGGTGATGTGCAAGTAGAAATACTGGTGTGCAAAAGAGCAGAAAATTAAATAAAAACAATATGGGGATGAGGTAGGTATATTGGGTGGGCTATTTACAGATGGGCTATGTAAAGCTGCAGCGATCGGTTAGCTGCTCGGATAGCTGATGTTTAAAGTTATTGAAGGATATATAAGTCTCCAGCTTCAGCGATTTTTGCAATTCTTTCCAGTCATTGGCAGCAGAGAACTGGAAGGAAAGGCAGCCAAAGAGGTGTTGGCTTTGGGGATGACCAGTGAGATATACCTGCTGGAGCGCGTGCTACGGGTGGGTGTTGTTATCGCAATGGTTTCTTTGCAGCAATTCTGTCACGGCATTCAAGAGAAGAAGATGAGGACCAAGGTGCAGCGTGTTGCGTGTTCATATTTAATTAAATAACCGAACACTAAACACGAAAATGACAAAAGAATAACCGAAACAGTTCTGTTTGGTACAGATACGAAACAAAAAACAACTACCCACAAACACTGGTTGGAACAGGCTACCTAAGTATAGCTCCCAATCAGAGACAACGATAGACAGCTGCCTCTGATTGGGAACCACACCAGGCCAAACACATAGAAACACAACAACATAGAAAAAAGAACATAGACTGCCCACCCTAGTCACACCCTGGCCTAAACAAAATAGAGAATAAAAAGCCTCTCTATAGCCAGGGCGTGACAAATTTGACCATGAAAGCCTGATTCACACAGTCTCCTCTGAACAGTTGATGTTGAGATGTGTCTGTTACTTGAACTCTGTGAAGCATTTATTTGGGCTGCAAATTCTGAGGCTGGTAACTGTAATGAACTTATCCTCTGCAGCAGAGGTAACTCTGGGTCTGCCATTCCTGTGGCGGTCCTCATGAGAGCCAGTTTCATCATTGCGCTTGATGGTTTTAGCGACTGCACTTGAAGAAACTATCAAAGTTCTTGAAATGTTCTGTATAGACTGACCTTCATGTCTCAAAGTAATGATGGACTGTCATTTCTCTTTGCTTATTTGAGCTGTTCTTGCCATAATATGGACTTTTACCAAATAGGGCTATCTTCTGCACAACCCCCCTACCTTGTCACAACACAACTGATTGGCTCAAACGCATTAAGAAGGAAAGAAATTCCACAAATTAACTTTTAAGAAGGCACACCTGTTAATTGAAATGCATTCCAGGCGACTACCTCATGAAGCTGGTTGAGAGAATGCCAAGAGTGTGCAAAGCTGTCATCAAGGCAAAGGATGGCTATTTGAAGAATCTCAAATATAAAATATCTTTTGATTTGTTTAACACTTTTTTGGTTACTACATGATTCCATATGTGTTATTTCATAGTGTTGATGTCTTCACTATTATTCTACAATGTAGAAAATAGTAAAAATAATGAGTAGGTTTTCTAAAACTTTTGACCGGTCGTGTATCTTATTGTTTTTGTTAATACATTTTTCTTTATTCTGATTTGGTTGATGTGTGTTTCTGTTGGGTTTTAAAGACAGGAATCAGAAGTCCTCTTCCCAGCCTTTGACTTATACACCACACGCTACACCTGAGGTGACATATATTACACCAAACTGTAGTAAGTAGCATAATGCTTGTTGTCACTTGTCAAATATATTTTGATCCCTTCTCTGACTCTGAAGTAAGCCTCTACGCTCCAGTCCTGCTCAAGCCAAACTCAGCTAAACATTTCTACACAATACAAATCCACTGTGAGCAGCTAGTCAGCATGTTTGCCCACATGTATTGCCTTGCAGGCTGGATATTGTAGTCCTTTACAATTGAGTCACGCCCTCTTGCGCTCTTACATCACAACAAGGAAAACCACATATCCCAGCATGACTTTCATCAGCCGTTTATCTAGCTTTACCCAATGGATGCTTGGTGCGCTTAATCTGTGACCAATCGGAGGGTAATCTTTTAATTCTAAGAGTTAACTACCATGAAAACCGTTTTACCAGCGCAATTTTCATAAATTCGTTTTGTAACATAGCGTGAAATGCGATTGTGCGATCTGTAAAGTCTTCAGTTTGGGCAACAGGTGGTTGGCACGAACAGAGACTTATTGCAGGTTTTTGTCAGCACACAGGTAACATGTTGTTTTGTATCCATTCTACTTCTGAAAGATAACGCGTGGTGTTTCAGTCAATATGAATTGTATAAAGTTTATGTTTTAAAATGGGCTAAACAACAATGTTACATAACTAACCTATAGCCTATCACGGTCAACTAACCTCTTCATTGTTGTACGGATGTGTAACTGAAAAACAGCTTCTATCTCAAGGCCGACTGTTAAATAGACCACTAGCTGGCCTCCATCCAGTACCCTGCCCTGAACTTAGTCGCTGTTACAAGCAGGGTACCACCCGGTTACTCACCCCTGCACCTTCGAGGCTGCTACCATATGTACATAGACATAGAAAACTCGTCACTTTAATAATGTTGACATACTGTTTAACCCATTTCAAATGTATATACTTTATTCTAGTCAAGGCCATCCTATTCAACTATTGCTGTACATTTACTATTCTATCCACGTATTCTTCAGATATACTACATATTCTATCCACACTAGGTCCATAATGTCTATACAGCCCATCACACACAAACACAGACACACACACATATATACATATATATATATATACATATATGCTACTCGCTGTATATTATATCTGCATAGTCAGTTCACCCCCACCTACATGTACAAATTACCTCAACTAATATGTACCCCTGCACACTGACTCGGTACCGGTTCCCCATGTATATAGCCTCGTTATTGTTATTCTTATTGTGTTGCTTTTTATTATTACTTTTTATTTGTCTACTTGGTAAATATTTTCTTAACTCTTCTTAAACTGCACTGTTGGGTTAAGGGCTTGTAAGTAAGCAATTCACGGTAAAGTCTATACTTGTTGTACTTGGCGCATGTGACAAATACAGGTTGATCTGATATATATATATATATATATATATATATATATATATATATATATATATATATATATATACACACACACTCTGGACTCCTGCATTGCTCGTCCTAATATTTCAATATTTCTTAATTCCATTATTTTACTTTTAGATTCGTGTGTATTGTTGTGTATTGTTAGATATTACTGCACTGTTGGAGCAAGGAACACAAGCATTTTGCTACAGCCGCAATAACATCTGCTAACGTTACATATGTGTATTCGACCAATAAAATTTGATTTGATTTTTCCATTGCACTGTTCAAATTGTAATTTTTGAATTAATCCATAGAATGAACCGTGGCTATGGCCTAAATGGTGTCATTCCTACTAAGTGAGATTGATTTGCCGGATGAAATAGATAACATAGCCTATTGTCTTTGATCCAACTTTTTCCACAGGGGCAACAGCTCCACATGCTACCGGGTATGCGGTTCTGTATGCCCTCCGCGGCAGCTCTATTCGGATCGTTGTGCCATGGCTGTCGCAGCCGGGCGCGTAGTTTGTCATTCCGCGGCTTTAGTGGGTCGCCCCGACAGAACAGCCGCTGGAACAGTCAGGATTCAATTGACCTACCTACTGCGGAGAACCCACGAATTCTCATCACAGGTTAACTATTTTTTATTATCTCAAGTAGCAAATAACACTTTATGGCCCATAGTCTATAGATAGGCCATATAGGATGTATATGTGTTTATGAAATTGTGTAAAATCTGTTTTTTTTTATTATACAAGCATAGGCATGCTGTCATTCTAGTTTTTGTCATTTCGAGTTGTTTTCACTGTTCAGTAAGTGGCAATCCTCTTTTCCTTAGTACAATAGGCTGTGAGTAGACTGGGGACAAAAAGGCCCCAGCAAGTGACCACGGGCAGAATAATAGACTGAGGCCAGTTTTTGTCTGTACATAAAGCTTTGGTGAAATCAAAAAAGGTTGCAGCCTGGTTGAAGCGGAATATGACAAAACATCCAGCCCTACTTTTTTCTGAAATTGTACATAAGAAACACATTTTCACCATATATTCTCTGAGACCTTTTAGCAAATACAAATGGACAATTGAGATGGTGTTGTTTCATGAATGCTTATGAATTCTGCATTGTATTATCCATTATTTTTCTCTTCATGGTTAAGGCGGCCTTGGCCAGTTAGGTGTGGGGCTTGCAGAAATCCTGAGGTAAGAAAAAACTAAAGAGCAATCTTTTCTTCAATGCTGATTTCTTCGATGTTGATAGCCTGAATATTCCACAGATTGTAGAATTCTCACTTAACATCTAGTTTACCTTCTGGGGTTGGGCTCCTATCCAATTAAATTCCGTAAATTCCAGGAATTAACTGAAATGTCATATTTTAATTGAATATCAATGTGTAGGAAACAGTACGGAACAGAAAACGTTATCCTATCGGATATTAAAAAGGCTCCACCAGAAGTGTACAGAAGTGGTAAGTTTTCTTAGTTGGACCGATCAACAATTCTCTATTGATCTCAATGTCCATGCACATCTCCATACTGCGCTTCTCAAATCCTCTTCTTTTCTGGAGAAAATAACATGTCCCCTGCCTTGAAGGGGAAATCCGTAGTTTGTCAATCTCTTCTCCTCTCCCTCAGGCCCGTTTGTGTATGCTGACGTGTTGGACTATAAGAACCTCAGAGAGTTGGTGGTGAATAACCGCATCACCTGGCTGGTGCATTACAGCGCTCTACTCAGTGCTGTGGGAGAGGCCAATGTGGCCCTGGCACGCAAGATTAATATCACAGGTCAGCTCCAAATTCACACACACACGCTACCGCAGTATCCAGGGCAGTATCACAGTATCCGTTTTTGCAAGGTTTGTATGTTTTTGTCTAAAGCTTCACTCCTTGCTGTTCTTTCTAGGCCTTCATAATGTGCTGGACCTGGCTCTGGAGAGCTGCTTACGTCTCTTTGTCCCTAGCACCATCGGAGCTTTTGGCCCTTCTTCTCCCCGTGACCCCGCACCTGACCTGTGTGTCCAGAGGCCTCACACCATTTATGGGGTTTCCAAAGTGCACGGCGAACTGATGGGGGAGGTGTGACCTGTTATGTTCACACACACAAATATACACACATCAACACACAAACAGTCATAGATGCAGTCATAATGCGACCACATTGCTGTCAAATGCACACTCTTGCATACACACAACCTGCCGGTCCTCTCTTAAAGCAAGAGCACACAACCTGCCGGTCCTCTCTTAAAGCAAGAGCACACAACCTGCCGGTCCTCTCTTAAAGCAAGAGCACACAACCTGCCGGTCCTCTCTTAAAGCAAGAGCACACAACCTGCCGGTCCTCTCTTAAAGCAAGAGCACACAACCTGCCGGTCCTCTCTTAAAGCAAGAGAGTTTTCACATGTATATTTTTCAGAGAAAGTAAGTCAATTAATTAACATAGTGCAGATTAAGTGAAATATGCTTTTGCTGGTTATTTGCTTTGATTGTGTTAAATCTCTCTCTGTTAGTATCTTCATCACAAGTATGGACTGGACTTCCGCTGCCTACGCTATCCTGGCATCATTTCAGCTAACACACAGCTTGGGGGAGGAACAACAGGTAACCCATATTTATCATATAATCATTTATTAAAGTATTAATGCCATAGGGATATATTCCAATACATTCTGTGTACTTTTTTGCTCTCCTTTCCCATAGACTATGCTGTCCAGATTTTTCACGATGCACTCAGCACAGGTCACCACGAGTGCTATTTACGCGCTGACACACGTCTGCCCATGATGCACATTGGTGACTGCCACCGTGCGACTGTGGAGTTCATGCAGGCCCCGGAATTCCAACTGTCACTGCGCACGTACAACATCGCTGCCATGAGCTTCACCCCTGAGGAAGTTGCCACGGAAATCCGCAAGCACCTGCCCCACCTCAAGGTCACCTATAACCCTGACTCTGTCCGCCAGACCATTGGTATGTTCATTGTTCACCTTATTGGTGTGTGTCTGACTGTCTGTGGAGTGTTTTTAATTGTTATTGAACCTCAAGATGTGTGATTTGAATTAAGCCATAACAGAAGTATATGGAACGTTTTCTCCTTCATGGTGTATAGGCTAGAGTAGATATACATTGTATTTTTGTAGTAGTATTAAATATTGTACGCCTTACATGTCAGCCTTTCTCTCATCCTTGACCTCCTACAGCATTGCTATTTCAAATCGAATCAAATCAAATGTTATTTTATTTGCTCTGGGTTTGCTTCACACGGTCCCCAGTCATGAATCATGTCATTATTGGGTCTTATGAAAGTTGTGATGTGTAAAATAACTCTTGGCCATGATTGTTCCCTGGTGTGTAGCGGACAGCTGGCCAGTGAGGTTTGATGACTCCAATGCACAGAGAGACTGGGGCTGGAAGTCGACTTATGGGCTTGAGGAGCTCGTCTCAGACATGCTAAGCTCCATCCGTGACAAGAAGACCAACGCCGGACTGCCAGTCAGCTAGCGGGCCCCACTCACAGACACTGACCTGCCAATCACTATTCCCTTAAATCCACTCCATTCTGGGTCTGCCTATCACAACAGACCCTCTTTAACCATCATTTCCAAACCAGGAACCTTTTGTATGTCAGGAATATTCTACAAATAAACCAGGGACTATTTTCAAACCAGGAGTCTTCAGCCAGAACCACTCAACTTGTCACGACAGTGGACACTGAAACCACACACACACACACACACACACACACACACACACACACACACACACACACACACACACACACACACACACACACACACACACACACACACACACACACACACGGTAGGCAACAAGCACACGCTCTCATAATAGCAGCCTTACTCATTTCAGGGAATCATACTGTCAATCATTCTCTTCTGTTGTGACTTTCTTCAGTTTATGTTGTTTTAATTGTGATAGAGATCATTTAAGTACCATAGCAGGTTTAACATAAGCCTCAAACCTCTGGGGGAAATAGGCTTCAGGCAAATAATTTTACATATAGTTAAGTCAAATCAAATTATATTTGTCACATGCGCCGAATACAACAACCTTACAGTGAAATGCTTACTTACAAGCCCTTAACCAACAATGCAGTTTTAAGAAAAATAAGTTTTAAGTAAAAAAAAAAAAAAGTAAACAAAAGTAAAATAAAAGAAAAAAATAATTAAACAGCAGCAGTAAAATAACAATAGCGAGCCTATATACAGGGGGTACCGGTACAGAGTCAATGTGTGGGGGCACCAGTTAGTCAAGGTAATTGAGGTAATATGTACATGTAGGTAGAGTACCCCTACCATCAGTTTACAGTATCTCAAGGGGTTGGCTTTCATTTCCCTCTTGGCCTGCTGCATTAGGGTAGTATAGAGGGCATAGTGAAATGACACAGCAGCAGTGAGAGATATAGGGGAACCTATCAAGCATAATGGATGCAGAAGAAACAGAAAATCCACAATGTTTATAAAAAGGCCTGCCTTTACAACACAACTTCAGAAAATGTTCAAATATCTTCATATTTCTTTACAGGCACAGTGTTATTTTGGGTACAAATGGGTACCAAATATATTCAGAATTGAAGCCTTATTTTTAATGAAAGACATTAGAAATATATTTGTGGGTAATGAACAAAATTGCAGTGTACTTTTGATCAGAAATTGAATAAATCTCTTAATTTGCTCATTCTGTTTTGTTATTTGCTGTTGGGGGACTGATTTATTATGGCAGTATTCTAGGCTACTAAGCGGTAGGCCTACTGTGTGTTGATGAACAGACCTTGGCCTACAAACATTTCGCTACATCTGCAATAACATCTGCTGAATATGTGTATGTGACCAATAACATTTGATTTGATCATTCAATAATTTTGAATTTCATCATAGGGTTTCATAACTCCAGCAATATTTTGAGCTACAATCCAAAGAGAACGGTGGTGAAAAATATATTACATTTCATTAGGTTTGATTGATACATAACATACAGTTGATTGTTAGAATGTAACATTGAGATAGAATGTTGCTTACAGTATCAGCCTACCGACAACACATACAGTACCAGTCAAAAGTGTGGAAACACCTATTCATTCAAGTTTTTTTTAGTTTTTTTTACTATTTTCTACATTGTAGAATAATAGTGAAGACATCAAAACTATGAAATAACACATATGGAATTATGTAGTAACCAAAAAAGTGCTAAACAAATCAAAATATATTTTAAATTTGAGATTCTTCAAAGTAGCCACCCTTTGCCTTGATGACAGCTTTGCACACTCTTGGCATTCTTTCAACCAGCATTGGGGAAGGTATTGGTATGTGTTAATTGTAGGGGTGCCCATGGGGCTGGGGATCAGAAATGTCCTGTGCAAGAGAGGCAGTTTGATGTTTCCAGGGTAAGAGTAGTGCAGAAGTTGTCATATGCTGAGGCAGTGAAGAAAGTAGAGGAAAATGGGTCAAGGGGGAGGGATCCTGAGAGGAGTGGTGTGAGTAGTAGAAATGTACCAGTACAGAGGATTAACCAACAAGTGATATATGTTTCAGTTAAGATGAGATTTTTTGCATTTATAGCAATGGTTATCAACTGTACTGCAAGGATGGAACGTAAGGGGTAAATTGAGGTTGTGGTGGCAGCTGCAGAGAGGTATTTGGGTGTGCGAGATTTTGCGTCAGAAGAGTTACAGGGTGTGTTAAGTGGTGGTGTTCCATCCTTTCAGGCTGTAGGCCTGAAGTAGGACTAAATAGATTAAAATAGTGGAGTAGGGTGGTGTTTATTTTTGTATTTTATTATTAGTATATATTTATTTGTGAGTGTAGTTAGATGGTAGGGTATTTATTTATTTATTTTTCAAGCAACGTATAAGGGAGTTATACTCCAGTCTAGTAGGTGGCGGTAATGCAACATTTATTGGATGTCAACAGCCGTTAAACCTCATCGAAGAAGAAGAACCTGTTTTTATTATTATTATTATTTTAATTAACAACTAATCAATACACAAAGTACATGGAACACAAGTATATGTAAAGAATATACAAAGGACAATTGGGCTAGGGGGTACAGTATCACATTACACAAGGACCTTAAGGAACATACATACACTTATTCTAACAGCTTTTTTGTTGGTAGAGTATTTAATTGTCTTAAAATATAGTTACATTTTTTTTGTAAGGTAATAAATCATGGTGTTTTGTTAGTAAATTTACATTTGTGAATATGAAATTTGGCCAAAAGAATAATGAAATGAATTACATAAAATTGTTTCAACTTATTTCTATTGTAGGAAAATAATCCAAACAGTGCATCTCTCCACAATAGTGTAAAATCTTCATAAACGTGTTCAATTATAAATCTACTGATGTCTTGCTACAGTTTCCTTACATGAATACAATGCCAAAAAATATGCAACACTGTTTCTGGGTGGTCATTACAAAAGGTACAGTTTGAATTGATGTTTTTCTTAAACTTCTTCATATAGTGGTTGACAGGATAATATTTATGAATACTTTTAAAATAAATGTCCTTAATTTTGTTATTAAGTAGGTATGTGTGTGGCAACATCCAAACTTTTTTCCAAAAGATATTGTCAATAAAACCATTCCAATAAGGCATGACATACGGTATAGATACAACATCCTGTTGAAACAAGACTCATATAGCTCTATTGTTGTTGAATAGACCAACAACAAAAAAACTTTCATAATGATGAGTCAACAGGGTTAATCGTAGGCAGGTCCTGAGGGTCAGGTCTTGACACGTTCCTGAAAAATAAAGCAACACCTGAGGGAATGGCATCTAAAACAATTGCAAAATCTTTAGGTGTTACAGGGATCTTGTAAAGTGAAAATCATTTCTTATAATTCAGTAAAAGACCCTCTGCATTTACAAGTTGGCTCACCAATAGGATATTATTTCAGAACCAATATTCTAAAAACAAAGAAGTATTTTTATACAATATATCCTGATTATTCCATATATAATATCTGTGTGGAGAAAAATTATGCTTAGAAATTAAGGACCATGACAAGAAAACCTGCCGATGAAAAACAGTTTCACTGGAACTTTGTCAATATTATAACTGCAAACCAACATGAAGTAAAGGCCACCAAAAGTAGAGAAGACATGAAGAATAAAGTTCCACATAGACTTGTGTCTTCTTAGGACTTGTTTTATCCAATTGATCTTAAAGGTATTATATAAGGTAGTAAAGTCCAGAAAATTCACCCTACCATACTCATAAGTGTTCATTACAACAGTTTTCCTAATGTAATGGGTAAGGTTTCTCCACAGAAAGTTGAAAAGCATCTGGTCTATCTCTTTACCGTCAAGATATAAAGATAGAGCGGCATATGCTAGCCTACAGTTACCCTCAGCCTTGGTTATTAGGACTCTTCCTTTCAAAAATAAGTCCCTCTGTAGCCATTGATTAAGCTTCTTCTGGGGGTTTTTAATAAGAGGGTTAACATTTTGTAAGCCTCTAGACTTCTAGTCCTTAGTAATAGTTATGCCTAAATATGTAAGTTCTTCTTTCACTGGAATACCATAATATTTATTTATTTCACAAGGCAAGTTCTTATTTACAATGACGGCCTATCTCGGCCAAACCCTCCCCTAACCCGGACGACGTTGGGCAAATTGTGCGCCGTCCTATGGGACTCCCGATCACGGCCGGTTGTGATATAGCCGGGGATCGAACCCGGGTCTGTAGTGACGCCTCTAGCACTGTGATGCAGACCAGATGCATTGGGAAAGGATTCTATCACATTAATCGTTATGGGAATCTGACTAGCGTCTTTCAGACGTGTAGAAGAACCTGTTGTTCTCGTCATCGCTGCTTCCGTTCTGCTAAGAAGGAGGAGCCCTGTCGCGCGCTGTATCTTGGGGTTTTGTTAGCAGGTCCTGGACAACGCTGTGAGCACGTCTTTTTCCAGACTCCACCAAACACCCACTTTTACATCTTTCTCAACTTATAACATGGACGCGGGGTTCTTCCGCGTAAGATATTTAAAGTTGTACTATTACTCGTTAAATGGTGTTCCAAATGTATAATATATTCGTTTGTATTTGTAAGTATGTGCCATTGTAGACGGACGAGCTCGTGCGCCATTCCGCTGCAATGAGGAGCTAATGTAAAGATGGCGGCTGCGTTAGCTAACTGTTAGCTAGCTAACTAGCTTAGCAATATATACGTTGGATTGAAGCTAGCCGATAAATTGTGCGAATGTTGTGTGTTCCCATTTTCAAATGATTGTCATTACTGATGTAGTTAAGGGTGATAACTACAATCATGTGTTACCTAGTATAAGACTTGGTTGCAAAATGGCTTTGTATAATTCTAGCCATACTACTGTAACGTTAGTCGGGCTGTGCATGTTACAGTGCTCGTACTCGGGCCTTATCGCACATCGCGATTAACACTAAGGTTAGCTAGCAACATAAACTGACGTTTATTCTGCATAATAAGTGATCATATTATGGACTTAATTTCTACATAATTTACTTGTATATGTGTCATATGTTTCTAAAGTCGGCTAACGTTATGTTTAACTGTTGTGACGTAGCTAACATTAGCTGACGTTATCTTACATCGAGGCGGAATTGAGTGTTGCTGGTGGCGCGATTTAACGTTACTGCAAAAAACATCGAGTCACCATCAATAGATAATTGTAAGAATGTCAATTCTGAAAACGTTTACCTGTAAATGTTTGTCCAGTACAACTGCCGTCCTTCCGCGCGATGGTGAAATTCATACTTTGAATAAAACATTTCTAAAATATAATTACCGCCTTTTCCCTAATTTTAACACAAATTAGGAAAAAGTCCGTTGTATTAAATGAAAGTTTATATTAAAAGTAGGAATTTCAGCACCCCGTTTATGGACCGCAGTTGTACAGGAAAGCCTATTGACCGATGGTGACTCAATGAGTACGGTTAACGTTACATGCCCACAATAATGCGATTATTGTGGATAGTCAGATTAATATATATATTTTTAAACGATACCTTACTTTGCAAGAAGAACGGATTCCCTAACAATCCTCTTTACATGGACACTTCTGAAATCAAGCTACCTGGTGGCACACTGTTAAATGTAGAAAATTGCCACTCAAAATTAACGTTATACCACAGTGACCAGGTTATTTTTGGGAAGTATATATGATTGAGTTTGGACATAGAAATAGTCTCCACATACAAACTTAATAAGAGTCATCCATTGTTCCGAACTCCCTAAACGTGTGCTAAAGAGGCAGGCTTGCACAACTGTGCTGGGCACATGGGCTTAGAAAACCAGTTGTTTAAATTGGTGTATGCGTACTTCGATTTTGACCGGAAGCCAATTTAAGATGAGCAAAGTATGTTTACATGACTTGCATAATCTGCCTACTGCCATAATCAGTTGGATATAGAATTATTCCTGTGCGTGTACATGTAGGACAATGTTGTTGCTAGCAAATCGAGCGGCCAGTTATCAATACTCTACGCTGCCTCGATATAAGAAAACGGAGTTTAGCGTTCCTCAGCTAAGTGTCTGAGGCAAGGACAAGAACAAACATGTATTGTAATAGTTGATACAGATGTTTTGTTCTTGTTTCTTACAGGGCACAAGTGCAGAACAGGACAATCGCTTCAGCAACAAGCAGAAGAAACTTCTAAAGCAACTGAAATTTGCAGAATGTCTGGAAAAGAAGGTATAAACAACACTCATCAAAGCACATCTTTTAATTGAATTGAAATGCCCCCACAAGTAAATATGGTAATTTCTATATTGCCTAATTTGGTTTAAAGGAATGCCCTTTACCTACTTCCCCAGAGTCAGATGAACTGGTGGATGCCATTTTTAAATCTGCATGCAGTTTAAAGGAAGTTGCTAAATAGCGCTGGCGCAATGACTGGTTTTCTATGGGTATCCATGCTAACAGATACCCATAGACTTCCAGTCATTGCACTATTGCTAGTTAGCATTGGCTCACGAAACTACCTCAAACTTACTTCATATTAGACTCTGAGACATAAAAATGGAATCCACAAGTTCATCTGACTCATTGCCAAAATCTCTACATATCCCTTTAAGTGTGCAATGGGTTGAAGTTAGGCATGTGTTTGAACTACTTCCTGATTCTTCCTCCCCTAGGTGGATATGACCAAGGTGAACCTGGAGGTCGTCAAACCTTGGATCACTCAGCGAGTGACGGAGATCCTGGGGTTCGAGGATGACGTCGTCATAGAATTTATATTTAACCAGCTGGAAGAAAAGGTAATAGTATTGACTCCAATTCCTCCCTGTTCTTGTATGTACATCAGATGTTATTTATATTAACTTAATACAAGGCAAAGATAGGTTGATTTAATAAAGTGTATTGATAAGACACAATATAAATGCAGATGGGGAAAGAGCGACCACCGGTGTACAATATACATAATTTGAATGACCCAAAGTTTTTGCTGTGATATGTGACAAAGTGCCTTTGTGCCACAGTTTTCTAATGATGATGTGATTTATGATTCAAAAGGCCTGAACCATTATGGATGTTATACCTTGCATCAGAAGTATAGCACCAACACCTTATTAGCTCTCTGCTGAGCCCAAAGTGTCACTGAGCCCAACTCTCCCTGATGCAGTGTGTGGTTTGAGGTGAGTTATGTTCAGGGATCAACATGCTAGTGATAGAAACACTTGGACAATGCCATGCCATTTTCTCCATATACTTTTGAATCGCACCGCTAGTTTTTCTTTATCTCCTCTAGCCTGTCTTTGGATGGTGAAAAAAATTGCCTGAGAATAGAGTTGAACTGTTAGACTATTGATCGTCATTTAATTAGTTCATATTAAAATTACATCCGTAGTATCTTCAATCTGGGCTGTGGCAAAACGGTGCTTTAAACATTATTACCTAGCCCACTACGTGATTTTTGAATACTACATTGCACATGGACCCTGTTCTGCATAAATAAATCAGTGCACTAGATGTCCAAGTTTTCCTTAGTTTGTTACATTTCATTGCCCCTCCTTGAAATTGTCCTCAAGTTGGGAAATCTAATCTCATGGTTAAAATTATACTCGTGCATTCTACCACATTGCCCCCCCCCCCCCCAGCTTAACTAGCATTTGGCATATAAAACATTACTTCAAGGGGAAATTACATATAATTAACTGGATGAAACCCCAGACATAGGAAATGTTGAAGGGTATTGATAGCCTTCTAGTTATTCCACAACTGTTTTTTAATGAACATATGACTCCCAACAACCCTAGGATGCTTTATGTTCATACAAAGGTGTTGCTGGAATCCTGTAAGTTCTCTTACTATTTATTTAGTGAACCTAGCCTAATACTGGGAGGGAAAATACATTCAGCTACCTCTTACCGATTTTATTTAGTTTCTGTGCTGTTATTTTTTGGGGGTGGGTTTTTTAAGCTAAATGCTTTAACCTCTCTAGGCTAGATGGGACGCTACCGTCCCACCTGACCAACATCCAGTGAAAGTGCAGGGCTCCAAATTCAATCTACAGAATTGTAAATATTTACATTCTTAAATACACATGCAATATGTCAAAATAAAGCTTAACTTCTTGTTAATCTAGCCACGGTGTCAGATTTCAAAAAGGCTTTACGGTGAAAGCAAACCATTCTATATCGGTGGACAGCACCCCATCAAACAAACACAGACAATCATATTTCATCCCGCCAGGCGCGATACAAAACTCAGAGATAACGATATAATTCATGCCTTACCATCTGTTGGCACTCCAATATGTCCCATAGACATCACAAATGGTCCTTTTGTTCGATTAATTCTGTCGTTATAGCTCCAAAATGTCAATATATTTGGCGCGTTTGATCCAGAAAATCACTGGTTCCAACTCGCGCAACATGACTACAAAATATCTAATAAGTTACCTGTAATCTTTGTCCAAACATTTCAAATAACTTTCCTAATAGAACTTAAGGTATTTTTTTACGTAAATAATTGATCAAATTTAAGACGGGATAAACTGTGTTCAATACCGGACGAAAACAAAGTGGGGCGAACTTTCGGGTGGCGCGCCCCAACCACAACAGTACAATAGACCCGACCCTCGTTCTGAACAGCCCTACTTAATTTCTCAAAGGAAAAACATCAACCAATTTCTAAAGACTGTTGATATCCAGTGGAAGCGATAGAAACTGCAAGCAGGTGCCTTTTAGAAATCTAGATCCACATAGAAAACCCATAGAATAGAGTGACTTCCCCCCAAAAATTCTGGATGGTTTGTCCTCGGGGTTTCGCCTGCCAAATAAGTTCTGTTTTACTCAGACATCATTCAAACAGTTTTAGAAACGTCAGTGTTTTCTATCCAAATCTACTAATAATATGCATATCCTAGCTCCTGGGCCTGAGTAGCAGACAGTTTACTTTGGGCACGCTTTTCATCCGGATGTGAAAATACCGCCCCCTAGCCTAGAGAGGTTAAATGCACAGTAATGATAAGAAAAGTCCTTAATCGTCATTGTTAGTGAGCTAAAGGGGTATCTAACTTTAATTCTTGACCTACATGTTGAAATAAAACCCCTTTCAAATGTCTTGTGCACTCATTATTGCTTGTTCGTCTCTTGCAATTTAGATAAATGATATAACAATAAACTCAAGGTGGTTGAGTCTCAAGCACTAGGGAGTCGGAAGCAAGCCAAGGGAGCGTCTCTTTCTGCAGGAGACTCGGGCGCTCCATACCCACTGATCCTGCGGGACACGCTGAGGACACCGGGACTGTACTCGCAGTGTTGGGTTTTGATGCACTCTGTTTTGTGGATATCTGTTCATCTCTCAAAGAGTAGACTGGGGAGACCGAGAACAATAGGGCAGGGAAACTAGTGGGAAGACTGGCAGGGAAAGATATCTGGTCAGTTATTTTCTATCATAATTGATGAAAATGTTAGTGATGGCTGGGGGATTTATTTTTCAGATTATTTTAAGGGAAACTGCCTTAATGCATGCAGTGGGGGTGCTTATACATGGATGATCTAGTTTTGTCTCCCCTCTGCTATTCTCAGTTTCAGGTTTCAATTACCTAACTAATGGGGTGGCGATAAAGATTTTGAATTGCACAATTTTATCACAGCCTCAAGTCATCAGAACAAAGTTTGTTTCCATGAAGCAGTCTGTGTTGGGGCACAAGGGTCATACTGTAGCTATTGTTTTGTTATGAAGATGGCTGCTATTATTTAGCAGGCAGGTGTAGCTTAGTAAGGAAACAAGGGGGGGCAGTCGCCTGAGCGAGACCCCCCCCCCCCTCCTTTTACTCTTGTGAGTTCTCCCTCCGTGTTAAATTGGTGTGTTGTCTTTCTCTCCCTTGGTGTGTGTGTTGCAGCACCCGGACAGTAAGATGATGCAGATCAACCTGACGGGCTTCCTGAATGGGAAGAATGCCAGAGAGTTCATGAGGGACCTGTGGCCTCTGCTGCTCAGCGCTCAGGACAACATCGCCGGTATCCCCTCCGCCTTCCTAGAGCAGAAGAAAGAGGAGATCAAACAGAGACAGGTAAGCAACCAGACACAATCTCAATCACAACCTTGTCAGGCACGTGTATTTGTACTGGGCTGAACGATTTAGACACGTGATAATTTTTTGCAAGATATTGACATTTTCTAACACTGGTTATACTTAATTCATGGTTAAAACAAGTGTCGGGGTAGAGAACATCACTTCTAAAATGAGATCATATGGGCCTCCCGGGTGGCGCAGTGGTCTAGGGCACTGCATCGCAGTGCTAGCTGCGCCACCAGAGTCTCTGGGTTCGCGCCCAGGCAGCCGGCCGCGACCGGGAGGTCCGTGGGGCGACGCACAATTGGCCTGGCGTCGTCCGGGTTAGGGAGGGTTTGGCCGGTAGGGATATCCTTGTCTCATCGCGCTCCAGCGACTCCTGTGGCGGGCCGGGCGCAGTACGCACTAACCAAGGGGGCCAGGTGCACAGTGTTTCCTCCGACACAGGAGGACTGTGGTGCGGCTGGCTTCCGGGGTTGGAGGCGCGCTGTGTTAAGAAGCAGTGCGGCTTGGTTGGGTTGTGCTTCGGAGGACGCATGGCTTTCGACCTTCGTCTTTCCCGAGCCCGTACGGGAGTTGTAGCGATGAGACAAGATAGTAATTACTAGCGATTGGATACCACGAAAATTGGGGAGAAAAGGGGATAAAAAATAAAAAATGAGATCATATGAATGAATACATACTGTGCTAAATAAACACAAAACTAAATGAGAAATATTTTCCAACATTGTTGTACTTATGATAATAGATAGGATCATTACACCTACACTACCATTCAAAAGTTTGGGGTCACTTAGAAATGTCCTTGTTTTTGAAAGAAAGCACATTTTCGGTCCATTTAAAAGAACATAAAATTGATCAGAAATAGTGTAGACATTGTTAATGTTGTAAATGACTATTTTAGCTGGAAACGGCTGATTTTGAATGGAATATCTACATAGGCGTACAGAGGCCCATTATCAGCAACATCACTCCTGTGTTCCAATGGCACGCTGTGCTAGCTAATCCAAGTTCATAATTTTAAAAGGCTAATTGATCATTAGAAAACCCTTTTGCAGGTATGTTAGCACAGCTGAAAACTGTTGTTCTGATTAAAGAAGCAACAAAACTGGCCTTCTTTAGACTAGTTGAGTATCTGGAGCTTCAGCATTTGTGGGTTTGATTACAGGCTCAAAATGGCCAGAAACAGAGCTTTCCTCTGAAACTCGTCAGCCTAGTCTTGTTTTGAGAAAGGAAGGCTATTCAATGCGAGAAATTGCCAAGAAACTGAAGATCTCGTACAACGCTGTGTACTACTCCCTTCACAGAACACTGCAAACTGGCTCTAACCAGAATAGAAAGATTGGGAGGCCCTGGTGCACAACTGAGCAAGAGGACAAGTACATTTGTGTCTAGTTTGAGAAACAGGCGCCTCAACTCCTCAACTGGCAGCTTCATTAAATAGTACCCGCAGAACACCAGTCTCAACGGTGAAGAGGCGACTCCGGGATTCTGACCTTCTAGGCAGAGTTGCCAAGACTAAGCCATATCTCAGACAGGCCAATTAAAATAGAATATTAAGGTGGGAAAAAGAACAGACACCGGGCAGGCCAGCATCCTGGAGACTGGTGTTTTGCGGGTACTATTTCACAGGAGTGACGGTTGCTGATAATGGGCCTATGTAGATATTCCATTAAGTCAGCCGTTTCCAGCTAAAATAGTCTTTTAGAACATTAACAATGTCTACACAGTATTTCTGATCAGTTTGATATTTTACTGGACAAAAAATTTGCTTTTCTTTCAAAAACCAGATTTTCTTAGTGACCCCAAACTTTTGAACTGTAGTGTACATATTAACATACATTTTTAACATGAGCCTCAAAATAGTGTGCTATAAGCGCAACACTTATGAATTAATATGAGTTCCTATTTTACCATTAAATAATGAACTTAGGTTATTTAAGTTAATTATTTATACAGGCAGCCATAGGCTGCATATTGAATTGGAAGGAAGCTTATGATTGTGTAATTATGTATAAGTAGGATTAATCATTATTTTAATTGTAATTCTAAGTCCAAGTGCCTTAACATATAGCCTACCAATTGCAATTGGCTGTGTCCAAAACATTGGTGTCTGGTTGTCATTCAATACGATGGCCTTGACAATGTGTGTGCCATTATCGTTGTGCACACTTGCTGCTCCTCATTCAGGCGGCTAAAGCTTCTCGCAACACCAGAGCGATGTTTTGTCCTGTGTGATCTATGGGATGTAGCCTATGATGTTTACAAGCAAAGACCTTTTAAGTTGAAACTCCTCTTCAATAAAGTGTACTGTCAAACGAATCTAGGGGGTCGGTTGTTCTACTACCAAAGGTCTGCTGTAGTCGTGTAATAATCATGTGTGCGCTCTGTTTCAACTTCTTCATTTTGTTATACAGTGTTGGGATGGAGACTTGGGAGAAATATGTGCGAGATGGAATCTTGTATCTCCTGTCTAGCTTGTTAGTCATCTTCTTGAAGCAGTCTTTGCTGACTGTGTAAATCGGAATCATGTCTTTGTCTATGAGAACCTCAGTGATTTCTATCACAAATGTGGCTGCGGCATGGTGTCCGTTAACCGGTTATGGTCGGCCTTTGGCCTATTAAAAAATTTAAATAAATAAAAAGCCAATAAATAATAGTTTCTGGCCAAATTGCAAGGGAGAATGTAAAAATCCGTTGCAAAATAAGGCTTTTTATTGATGGAAATGCCAGTCGATGTGCTCCAACTTCAAAGGCAGATATACTTGAGGCTAATAAATCCTCAAGCTTTTTGGAAATTGGTGTGTTTCTATTATTACTCACGCAAACGACGCACGGTCTTCATGAGGGACTTCAGCTAAGTGTACCCTGAAAAATTGGCAAAGATTGAGTTGATTATCCCTGTTTCCGGTGTACCCCCCCGAGAGGGGATTCTTTATCCAAAACGGGGTACAGGCGTCCTCAAGAAGTGTTTGTCAGGCCTGGTCCGAGAAGTTCTGCTGCTGCCCTAGGCAAAATCAACACATGCTGCCTTTGTCGTGTATAGTATGAAGATTTGGAATGGATTGACAGAGTAATGTGTGCATTTCAGTTGAGCTTATTCAGTTGCACTTGGAAACGAAACATGGTTGCCAACTATTCACATCGGCGTTGCAATCACTAGGCAGCCAACTGCCTATAGTCGGTAACAGAGTTATCAATAAGCCACGTTTATCACATACCACACGAGCCATGACCCCCACGATAGTTCAAATTACAATAAACAACATATATTAACCTCTAATTCCTCCCAAACCCGGATCCGGGAGCACCCCCATCAGTAAAAAAGCTGACTAGCATAGCCTAGCATAGCGTCACAAGTAAATACTAGCATCTAAATATCATTAAATCACAAGTCCAAGACACCAGATGAAAGATACACATCTTGTGAATCCAGCCATCATTTCTGATTTTTAAAATGTTTTACAGGGAAGACACTATGTAAATCTATTAGCTAACCACGTTAGCAAAAGACACCACTTTTCTTACTCCACCATTTTTTTACTGCATCAGTAGCTATCACAAATTCGACCAAATAAAGATATAAATAGCCACTAACCAAGAAACAACTTCATCAGATGACAGTCTGATAACATATTTATTGTATAGCATATGTTTTGTTAGAAAAATGTGCATATTTCAGGTAAATCATAGTTTACCATTGCAGCCACCATCACAACTCTCACCAAAGCGACTAGAATAACTACAGAGACCATCGTGTATTACCTAATTACTCATCATAAAACATTTCTTAAAAATACACAGCGTGCAGCAAATGAAAGACACAGATCTTGTGAATCCAGACAATATTTCAGATTTTCTAAGTGTTTTACAGCGAAAACACAATATAGCGTTATATTAGCTTAGCACAATAGCAAACATCACAACAGCATTGATTCAAGCCAAAAATAGCGATAACGTATAAACCACCAAAATATATAAATTTTTTCACTAACCTTCTCAGAATTCTTCAGATGACAGTCCTATAACATCATATTACACAATGCATATAGAGTTTGTTCGAAAATGTGCATATTTAGCGGCACAAATCGTGGTTATACAATGAGAAAAGTTGCCACGCTGCCCAGAAAATGTCGGGAGAAATCTTTGGAGAGGCACCTATTCTAATCAATAAATAATCATAAACTTGACTAAAAAATACAGGTTGGACAGCAAATGAAAGACAAATTAGTTCTTAATGCAATCGCTGTGTTAGATTTTTAAAATTAACGTTACTGCGCAATACAGCGTGCGCTAAAGCGAGACCGCACCGAAATTCATGGCGGAATTATTATTTGACATTTGTCAACATAAATACGAATTAACAGCATAAAGACTGCTTACTATTTGCTGAGCTTCCATCAGAATCTTGGGCAAGGTGTCCTTTCTCCAGAACAATCGTCTTTTGGTTGAAAGATGTCCTCTTGTCCTGTCGAAATAGCCGCTAACGTTAGCTATGTGCCGGTAAGGTGTCCAACTGGTGATAGCGCGTCACTAAGAAATCCCAGAAAATCGCAATAAACTGCTATAAGTCGGTTTAAATTAACTACCTTATGATGTCTTTAACAACTATAACGAATAAAAACATGACCGGAGATATAGAACTGCTAAAACGAAAGCTTTGCAGGACGCCATTGTCATGTCCCTCTTGCGCCAGGCGCCCCGTTGAAAAGAACGGTACTTCCGTTCCACGGTCTTATATAGGGCCTCAGATGGTGCAATCCACTCCATTCAAATTCTCACCGCTTACTGACATCTAGAGGAAGGCGTATGCAGTGCATGTAGCCCCATAGCTTGCCCCATGGCTAGACGAGATCCAGCTTTTGTCCAAAATAATGGCAAAGGTGGATTTTTTTCAATTTTAGCTAAACCTAACCCTTTCCCTAACCTTGACCTAATTCTCCTAACCTGCTACATTCAGCTAACCTGCTACGAAAAGTCAAGTCTGTTAATTAGACAAAAGTTGGATCTCTTCTAGCCGTGACTGGCCGGCCCTGATATTCGTAGACAGCCATGTTTTTGTTATTTTATTAGGCCTAATTAAAATGTTCATGCCTGTGCTAAATTAAATTAGAGGCCTAGATTGTATTTGAAAACAGCTGTTTTATTTATTAACATTTTCATACAAATAGTCTATAGGACAGGTCACTCGCAAATTATATTATATAAATATATTTTGAGTTTGTTTACTGTGTAGGCAACTTGTTCTTCTAGGCTAAATTATTTTTTATATTCTCTTATGATTTATAGCAGGGATGAAGACGCAACAGGCTATGTTTTGCTTTTCAATTAAAACCTGTTATGGTGACATAACATCGTTCTACTTTATTTTATTACCACTTTACAGGATAATTACAATAATCTAAATATGCTTTTAAGCACCGTGGGTGGATGCCCTAATGCTTTAAGCACACAATGCACATGGATGTCCGGTAAGTTAAAATCTTGCCGGTCGCCAAATTTTCCTAACGAAAAACCCTGGTCTACGGTGGGATGTTTTCTTTTCGTTAGCACTAGCAGCACTCATGTTTCCAACACACTTTGGAGGGGAAGCACTTTCTCTCCGCACCTGCATCTAACTGTGCTTTAAGGGGACACTTGTGATTGACCAGCATGTGTGAGAGTGAGCACAAGCTTGTGATTGGTCAGCATCCTCTGCGTGTAAAGCGTGAACGGAGTCTAGCGCATCTCATTGGAGAAGGCACCATAGTCTAGTTTTTGTTGTATCAAAGAATCTCAGCTTCATGCGAGATAGATGTTGCACTTGTCAATATTGCTATTTTGAATTGATTTCGATTTAATCGTGCAGCCCTAATTTGTACAGTGTTTTACTGCTTTGGCCTCGCATGCTGTTGTCTGTTGCAGATTGAGCAAGAGAAGCTCGCCTCTCTGAAGAAGATTGATGATGAGAAGAAGGAAAAGGAAAACAAAGAAAACAGAGAAAGGGAGAGCCCCAGAAGGTGAAAACCGCATTAAATAAAAGCACTTGAAAGTTGACCTCAATCAAAATGTAAAAGATAGTTCATATGGAGTTGGCTCTTATGGCTCTCTTCTGGTACAGGAGGAAGTCAAGGTCACAGTCTCCACGGAGACGATCTCCAGTGAAGAGGGAGAGGAAGCGCAGTCACTCCCGCTCACCGAGGCGTAAGCCAAGTCCCAGCAGCTCCCCTCCACCACCAGCCCCAGCTGTCACCCTTGTCAGTGTTACCCTGCCCCAGAGCACTGAGGAGCCCCAGCCTGAGCCAGACACCTCAGAGAGCACCATACCTGAGCCAGTCATTCAGGAGGCCTCCTCCACCAGGTAAGGGAAAGGTTTGGGCACCGACTGTATCTGGAAATATGCAGGGATGGGGATTTGTCCGGATTGTTGATTCCATTCTTGACATCAAAATGTAATCTAATTTGTATTATGTTTTAATTTTCCAGTGATGTGGTGAAGCTGGACACTGTGGTTGTGGTACCTGACTCTGTGACTGAGGTCAAAGAACCCTCCCCAGATAAGGCTCCTAAAAAGGAGAGGCCCAAGCCCAGGGAAAGGGAGAAGGACAGCAGGAGAGACAGGCCCCACCACCGATCTCGCTCCCATTCCCGCTCCCGCAGACGACCCAGATCACGCTCCAGATCTTACTCCCCCCGGCGGAGGCCGAGCCCCAGGAGACGGTTGTCCCCTCGTCGTAGGAGCCCCCCCAGACGTGGCCCCCCAGGCCCCAGACACAGGCGCAGTCGCTCCCCTGTCCGCAGGTGAGTGGAGGGCCATAGAAGTGTAGCAGAATTGCCTGTCACTGAAGCTGTCATTAACAGCCTTTTGGAATTAACTAGCTACCTTACCAAACAGCAGTTGTGGTTGATTTGTTCTGTTCGTCTCCCATAGACGGCGCTCTCGCTCCCCATCATCCTCTGGGAGCAGCTCTACGTCTCATTCACCTCATAAGAAGGCAATGAAGAGAACGTCAACCACACCACCCAGGAAACAGCCCCGCGGCCATGCAGCTGACCCCTCCCTCAGCCCCTCCAGGAGAAGAGCCCCTAATGGCAGCCCCTCTGGGAAGACACAACGCTCTGCCTCCCCGCGGGCCAGAAAGGGCCGGGCCTCCGCCTCCCCATCCAGATCAGCTGGTATGTTAGCTCTACTTACTTTTCTCCATTCCATAATGAACAAAATTATAATTGCAGCATGTGAAGTGTTGGTCCCATGTTTCATGGGCTGAAATAAAAGATCCCAGAATTTTTCCATACGAACAAAAAGCTTATTTAAAATGTTGTGTACAAATTAGTTTACATCCCTGTTAGTGAGCATTTCTCCTTTGCCAAGATAATCCATCCACCTGACAGCTGTGGCATATCAGGAAGATGATTATACAGCATGGTCATTACACAAAAGGCCACTAAAATGTGCAGGTTTGTCACATTACACAATGCCACAGATGTCTCATGTTGAGGGAGCCTGCAATTGGCATGCTGACTGACAAAATCTCCACGAGTTGTTGCTACAGAATTTCATGTTAATTTCTCTACCATAAGCTGCCTCCAATGTTGTTTTAGAGAATTTGGCAGTACGTCCAACCGTCCTCACAACTGCAGACCACGTGTAACCACGCCAGCCCAGGACCTCCACATTCGGTTTCTTCACATGCGGGATTGTCTGAGACCAGCCACCCAGACTGCTGATGGAACTATGGCTTTGCACAACCAAAGAATTTCTGCACAATCTGTCAGAAAACGTCTCACGGAAGCTCATCTGCATAATCGTCGTCCTCACCAGGGTCTTGAACTGACTGCAGTTCAGCGTCGTAACTGACTTCAGTGGGCAAATGCTCTCCTTCGATGGCCACTGGCACGCTAGAGAAGTTTGCTCTTCATGGATGAATCCTGGTTTCACCTGTACAAGGACAGATGGCAAACAGCGTGTATGGCTTTGCCTATGTGAGTGGTTTGCTGATGTCAACGTTGTGAACAGAGTGCCCCATGGTGGAGTTATGGTATGGGCAGGCATAAGCTACGGGTAAAGAACCCAATTGCTCTTTATCAATGGCAATTTGAATGCACAGAGATACCGTGACAAGATCCTGAGGCCCCTTGTCGTGCTATTCATTCGCCGCCATCACCTCATGTTTCAGCAAAATAATGCACGGCCCCATGTCGCAAGGGTCTGTCCACAATTCCTGGGACCACCCATACGTAAAATGTATGCATGCATGACTGTAAGGCGTTATGGATAAACGCATCTGCTAAATGGCATATATTATTATATTCATGTCCCAGTTCTTCCATGGCCTGTATACTCACCAGACATGTCACCCATTGAGCATGTTTGGGATGCTCTGGATCAATGTGTACGACAGCATGTTCCAGTTCCCGCCAATATCCAGCAACTTGGCACAGCCATTGAAGAGCAGTGGGACAGCATTTAACTGGACACAATTAACAGCATGATCTACTCTGCGAAGGAGATGTTGCACTGCATAAAGCAAATGGTGTTCACACCAGATACTGACTGTTTTTCTAATCTAGGGGCCTTCCTTTTTCTTATGGTATCTGTGACCAACCGATGCATATCTGTATTCAAAATCAAAAGTAGCAGTCAGTATCTGGTGTGGCCACCAGCTGCATGAAGTACTGCAGTGCATCTCCTCATGGGCTGCACCAGATTTGGTAGTTCTTTCTGTGAGATTTTACCCCACTCTTCCACCAAGGCACCTGCAAGTTCCTGGATATTTCTGGGGGGAATGGCCCTAGCCCTCACCCTCTGATCCAACAGGTCTCAGATGTGCTCAATGGGATTGAGATCCGGGCTCTTCGCTGGACATGGCAGAACACTGACATTCCTGTCTTGCAGGAAATCACGCACAGAACGAGCAGGAATGGCTGGTGGCATTGTCATGCTGGAGGGTCATGTCAGGATGAGCCTGCAGGAAGGGTACCACATGAAGGAGGAGGATGTCTTCCCTGTAAGGCACAGCGTTGAGATTGACTGCAATGACAACAAGCTCAGTCCGATGATGCTGTGACACACCACGACGGACCCTCCACCTGCAAATCAATCCCAATCCAGAGTACAGGCCTCGGTGTAACGCTAATTCCTTTGACCATAAACACGAATCTGACCATCACCCCTGGTGAGACAAAACCGCTCTTTTTGCCAGTCCTGTCTGGTCCAGCGACGGTGGGTTTGTTCCCATAGGCAACATTGTTGCCGGTGATGTCTGGTGAAGACCTGCCTTACAACAGGCCTACAAGCACTCAGTCCAGCCTCTCTCAGCCTATTGCGGACAGTCTGAGCACTGATGGAGGGATTGTGCATTCCTGGTGTAACTCAGGCAGTTGTTGCCATCCTGTACCTGTACCGCAGGTGTAATGTTCGGATGTACCGATCCTGTGCAAGTGTTGTTACACGTGGTCTGCCACTGCGTGGACGATCAGCTGTCCATCCTGTCTCCCTGTAGCTCTGTCTTAGGCGTCTCACAGTACGGACATTGCAATTTATTGCCCTGGCCACATCTGCAGTCCTCATGCCTCCTTGCAGCATGCCTAAGGCACGTTCACGCAGATGAGCAGGGACGCTCATCTGTGTGAACGTGTCTTTTTACGAATTATCTTTGAAAGGCAGGGTCCTGAAAAAGGGACGTGTCTTTTTTTGCTGCGTTTATTTAGACAGATTTCCTTATGAACTAACTTGAAGTCTTTGAAATTGTTGCGTGTTCTGTTTTTTTTTTTTTTTTTTTTAGTCTAAATGTAGCTACGGTGCCTGCAGAAAGTATTCATACCCCTTGACTTATTCCACATTTTGTTGTTATAGCCTGAATTCTAAATAGATTTAAATGTTTTTCACCTATCTACACACAATAACCCATAATGACAAAGTGAAAACATGTTTTTAGCAAATTATTAAATTATAATACTTTGTATAAACACCTTTGGCAGCGATTAAAGCAGTGAGTCTTTTTGGTTAAGTCTCAGAACTTTGCACACCTGATTGTACAATATTTGGTCATTCATTTTGTAAATATTTCGAGCTCTGTCAAGTTGATTATCATTGCTGACAGCCGTTTTCAAGTCTTGCCATAGATTTTCAAGCTGATTTTTAAGTCCGAGCTGTAACTTTGCCGCTCAGGAACATTCAATGTCGTCTTGATAATCGACTCGTGTCTATTTGGGCATGTGTTTTAGGTTATTGTTCTGCTGAAAGGTGAATTTGTCTCGCAGTTTCTGTTGGAAAGCAGACAAACTGTTTTTCCTCTAGGATTTTGCCTCTGCGTATAGCTGTATTCTGTTTTTGAAACGCTTAAAAATAGTTATTGCTGATTAATAAGAATACCCTAACATTGCAGCCACCACCATGCTTGAAAATATGAAGTGGTACTCAGTGATGTTAGATTTGCCCCAAACATAACGCTTTGTAATAAGGACAAAAAGTTTGTTTCTTTTCCACATTTCTTGCAGTATTACTTAAGTGCCTTGTTGCAAACATGATGCATGTTTTGGAATATTTCTATTCTGTACAGGCTTTCTCCTTTTCACTTTGTCATTTTAGGTTAGTATTGTGGAGTAACTACAATGTTGTTCATCCATCCTCAGATCACAGCCATAAAACTGTAACCGTTTTAAAATCATCCTTAGCCGCATGGTGAAATCCCTGAGCAGTTTCCTTCCTCTCCGGCAACTGAGTTAGGAAGGACACCTGTATTGTTTTGTAATGACTAGGTGTATTGATACACCACCCAAAGCCTAATTAATAACTTCACCATGCTCATAGAGATATTCAGTTTCTGCTTTTTTATTTTTTACACCTACCACTCGGTGCCCTTTCCAAGGCATTGAAACACCTCCTTGGTCTTTGTTTGAATCTGTGCTTGAAATTCACTACTTGATTGAGGGACCTTACAGATAATTGGATGTGTAGGATACAGAGATTGGGTAGTCATTCAAAAATGTTAACCCATTATTTAACATGTAATGAGTCCATGTAACTTATTATGCGATTTGTTAAGCACATTTTTACTCATGAACGGTAGGCTTGCCATAACAAAGGGATTGAATACTTGACATTATGGGTTGTTTATAGATCAGTGACATCTACATTTTAATCAATTTTAAATAGTCTGCAGCACAACATTTGGACAAAGTAAAGTTTTTTGAATAGCTTCTGAAGGCACTGTATGCCCCCTTCTCTTTGATCCTTGCCCTAATGTGTATTAAAGCTGCAATATGTAACTTTTTGGGTGACCAGACCAAATTCAAGTAGAAATGTGAGTTATAGCCAGTTAGGGGACAACGCACCCATTTGTCATACTTGAGTAAAGATATAGACACCTTCATAGAAAATGACTCAAGTAAAAGTGGAAGTCACCCAGTAAAATATTACTTGAGTAAGTCTAAAAGTATTTGGTTTTAAATGTACATGAGTATCAAAAGTATAAATAATTTTCTTGTTTTTAAAATGTATGGATTGCCAGGGGGCACATTCCAACACTCAGACATTATTTACAGAAGATGCATTTGTGTTTAGTGAGTCCACCAGATCAGAGGCAGTAGGGATGACCACGTGTTCTCTTGATAAGTGTGTAAATTGGACCATTTTCCTGTCTTGCTAAAAGCATTCAATATGTAATGAGTACTTTTGGGTGTCAGGGAAATGTATGTAGTAAAAAGTACATTATTTTCTTTAGGAATGTGGTGAAGTAAAAGTTGTGAAAAATATAAATAAAGTACAGATACCCCCAAAAATTACTTAAGTAAAAACACTTCAAAGTATTACGTAAGTAATTTACTCCACTGGTTATAGCAGTGTCATTCTCATTGAAAGCAAGTCTAAGAAGCGGTATATATGTTCTATGTGCGCCATTTCTATGTCAAGTTTGAGTCTTTTACTTTCAGTTTTGTACACCAGCTGGAAATGCTTTTTTTTGTTTATGGAAAATATATTTTACAGCAGTTTAGATGGTTCAATAATTCTCTACACTATACGTGCTTGTTTTGTCACACAACCTGAAATTAGGCGAACTATTCCAATTTTAGCAACCAGGAAATGACGGTGCCATTTCTGTATAGTGCAGCTTTAAACAGTTTCCGGGTGGATATTCTATATTTTGGTATTTTTTTAGTTAGTCCACTGTTGATACAGTCCCGGTGTTGTGCATGTCAAGTTTTCAAGATATTGGCATTTTGCATTATCATGATGTGACCAGTGACAGTTTAATTTTTGTTTTGTTTTGCATGTCTGATATCTTTAACGTGACTGCAGACATGCAAAACATTTTGGGACTGTATCGACAATGGTCTGTAATGAACTCAGCCCTATCCAACTTCCTCACCTTTCAAACATGGGGATTCCCTCACCTCATAGTGACTGTCTTGTCACATGATCAGTCAGTGGGAAAGTGATACACAACCATTCCTGGATGCTCTTTTAGAGGATGGATTTATGTCTATACAGTCAGTGACCTGGAAACTGTTTACATTACTTCATCTCAAATCCCTGGATAGCTTTATTCCTAGGCAGGCCTGGTTACAGAAGTGGGACACTTTGTGAGGCCTTACTGGCAGGTTTTGGCTAATGGAAACTGCTGAATCATAAACCTATTTTCAGGCTGCAGCAAGCATCCTCTTCAAGCATGATGTCACTCCTACTACTAGTGTTATACAAGCATCCTCTTCAAGCATGACGTCACTCCTACTACTAGTGTTATACAAGCATCCTCTTCAAGCATGACGTCACTCCTACTACTAGTGTTATACAAGCATCCTCTTCAAGCATGACGTCACTCCTACTACTAGTGTTATACAAGCATCCTCTTCAAGCATGATGTCACTCCTACTACTAGTGTTATACAAGCATCCTCTTCAAGCATGACGTCACTCCTACTACTAGTGTTATACAAGCATCCTCTTCAAGCATGACGTCACTCCTACTACTAGTGTTATACAAGCGTTTGTAGAGTTCTTGCTGGAAAGATTCTGGCAACTAAAACAGTTTTGATTTTCAGGTTCAAAGAAGAAACCAGGAACGCGAAACAATTCACCGTCTCCTGTCCCGAAACCCAGGCAGTCTGAGGCATCAGAGTCAGGTGTGTTTGCCTTCTAGTGCCTGTCTGTCTTGGTCTGGTGTGATGCACCGTGGGTGTGGGTGGATTTTTTTTTTTTTTTTTTTTTTTGCGGTTTTCCATAGCTCTGAATGGAGACTCACTGCTTTCCGTTTCAGAGGGGGCTACAGCCGATTCTGTGCAGCAGCGACGTCAGTATCGCAGGCAGAATCGGGAAACGTCTTCAGGTTACAAGCGTTTTAATTTTGTGTTCCCCACCTCACCCCATCTTTTTTTTCCTAACCCACTCTGTGTCCGTCTCGTCTTGCACCCTCGTCTTGTGGGTCTTAAAGCTGTGCCCTAATCCCCATCTAGGTGCTTTTTTTTGTATATATAAAAAAAAAAAAAAAAAAAAAACATCCACATGTTGCTGCTGGGAAATGACGTGTGCTGTTTTCTTTCGGATTGGTAAGAGGCTGGATCATCATCATCCTCAGAAGGTGAGGGGTCCAAGAGGCCGGGTGGGGGGCCAGTGGCGAGGAACGGGGATGTCAGGCGGCGGCGCAGTCACTCGCCCTCCCCCAGGAGACGACACCGGGACGGCTCCCCCAGGTCAGCTACGGACAGTTCTCTCATGCAGTCATGAATATAGATTTCGGACCTTTTTCCCATACCAACAAGACACACACACACACACACACACACACACACACACACACTGTCTGTCCCACATGCATTCCTCATGTAAGTCTTTGTTTTCCCTCTACAGAAAAAGACGCTCTCCTTCCCCCGGAGGACGCAGATCTCCCCCAAGACGTCGCAGATCTCCCTCTCCTCCTAGGCGCAGGTAAAAGACTTAACGCCTTGTTTTAGGTTCCCTCATTACTGAGAATTCTCCAGAATTCAGTGCACCACACCTGAGATTCAAAGAATAACTTGTCTCTCTGTTTCCCCAGGTCTCCCTCTCCACCACCTCGCAGACGCTCCCCCTCCCCCAGACGGTACTCTCCCCCCATCCAGCGGCGATACAGCCCCACTCCCCTGGGCCCACAGAAAAGAAGGCTATCAGGGTCTCCCTCTCCCAAACGCCTATCCCCGGTGCCCAAGCGCCGTCCCTCCAGGTCCCCTAAGCGCAGGAGTCCCCCTCCCCAAAAGAGACGCACACCTCCCTCATCCACCTCTCCCCCCAGACACAAGAGAAGCCCCATGCTCCCATCCAACCGACCAGGCCGGGACACTCGCTCCCCCCCCCCTGCTCACAGTAACCGCTTGTCCCCTTCCCCTGCCAACCGTGGCCGAACCAGTCCTCAGGGGCGCTTTGACACCTCTCCACCTGGCCAGAGGCCCCCCTCACACGGCAACAGGGCAATCCGCAGGGTGTCCCGGACACCAGAGCCCCGCAAGAACCAGAGGTAAGCAGCCTCTAATTGGTCTTATTAGCGTAATAGCTTCTGCTGCACAACAATAACTCCCACCACTATTTTTAGATGTACGCTGAGTGTACAAAACATTAGGAACACCTTTCTAACATTGAGCTGCACCCCCTTTTGTCCTCAACCGCCTCAATTCGTTGGGGCATGGACTCTACAAGGTGTCGAAAGCATTCCACAGGGATGCTGGCCCATGTTGACTCCAATGCTTTTCCATAGTTGTCAAGTTGGCTGGATGTCCTTTAGTTCATGGACCATTCTTGATACACACGTGAAACTGTTGAGGATGAAAAACCCAGCAGCGTTGAAGTTCTTGACACATTCAAAACCGGTGCGCCTCACACCCACCATACTCCGTTCAAAGGCACTTAAGTAGTTTGTCTTGCCCAGTTACCCTCTGAATGGCACACATACACACTTCATGTCTCAAATGTCTTGAGGCTTAAAAATGCTTTAACTTGTCTACTCCCCTTCATCTACACTGGTAAAAAAAAAAAAAAAAGGGATCAAAGCTTTCACCTGGTCAGTTTGTCATGGAATGAGCAGGTGTTCCTGATGTTTTGTACATTCAGTATATATATCACACGTTTTCTCTCCGGTTTCTCCTTATCAGAGCCTCTCAGAGCCCCCAGCCGATGAGGAGAGTGTCATCAAGGTCACCGTCTGGTTCCCCTAAACCAGGAGCCCTGAAGCGGCCAGCTTCAGGCTCCCCCTCTCCAGGCCACTCAGCCAGTGGATCCCCACCTGCACCCCCGGCTAAAAAGGCCAGCAGTGGCTCTGGCAGCCCTTCTCCAAACAAGGTGAGTCTTTAAAGCTGCTATCTGTTAATAGTATGGCGTGAGATTAAACATTTTGTTTGACTCAACTAAGTGGCTAGATAGAGGATTTCTCCTGTGAGTAAAAGCTGGTGTGTGTGTTTCTGGGCACCAATACCATAACTTGTTGGAAGACTGAAGAGGTTTAACCAATGAAGGTCATCATGCCTTCTGCTTGGCCCCGCTCACTAAATGCCAACGAAATACTTACTCACTCGTGGTATTGCTTTGTAATCCCCATCTCAGAATTCTGACACTGAGCCTGGAGGAAAGAAAAACAAGAAGAAGAAGAAGGAAAAGAAACACAAGAAGGAGAAGAAGCATAAGAAGCACAAGAAACACAAGAAGGAGAAGTGTGATGTGCCGGTTGCTGCTGGGGATGACCAGGAGAACCAGGGGATGGAGGGGGATGCAGACTCCAACCCAAAAAAGGTGAAGTCTACTCTTCTGATTTACTGAGGGGTTTTAGCATGCTTCACATATCATCTGCGCCTTGCATCTAAGCATTTCATTCAAGATTAACAAAGTCAGACAAGGTTGTAGAAGTTCACTTGTGCACCATCAGCTATTGTATTCCTTTATTCTGTTACTATGATGAAGCATGCTGCAGCATCATACCACCTACCTTGCAACGTAACCGAAATATGATATAATTAATGCTACCTTTCCTTAAGGAATCAGACAGTGAAGTAGAAGAGTGTCTGGACGACCTGGAGAAGCACCTGAGAGAGAAGGCACTGCGTTCCATGAGGAAAGCTGGAAAGCTGTCCCCTCCACTGTCCTGAGAAGCCCGGTCACTCCCCTCCCTCTTTCTCCTCCCTTTTTCTCCTTTCCTGATTTTCCTTTCCCTTTGTTTAGAATTTTTCGTTAACCTTGTTCAGCTTTAGAATGTACAAATTGTTTATTCTTTAGTTTTTGTTTTCTTTTTACGGGTTTGGTAATCTATTGAAATATATTTTTTATCAAGAGCTTGATATGTCACGCGAGATCTCCCAATTAATATTATTTTCTAATTGTGTGTTATTGCTTATATCCAAACTGTAAAACTATCTTTGTTGGACCCCTTAATTTTCAAGATAAGATCAGGGATGGGAACGGTTTAATTATGATGCTTGCATTGTACAAGTTTCTCATACTACGACATGCAAAAGATTTGACTTTGGGAATTTAGGATTGCATGTGCAGCTAGCGTGACTCTGCTCTGATGTGCATGAAATGGACTGTAAACAAAAGCAAATACACAGATCAAAGCTGTCACTTTTCCCTTTTGTCAGCAGGCATTGTATCGTATTGCTATGCTGTTTGCTCTCTAAAATGGGGAATGAATCCAAACAGTCTTTTTCCCTTTTTTGTTATGTAATAGAGGTGTTTGGCCTTCCAGAAAATTCTGGCTTTGAAAAAGTCTACACAAGTTTAAAAAGAACTGGATTTTTCATGAGGATTCTGACCTCACCAGAGAGCCGGGGTTTGATTTCCCACATGGGTTGATATGCAGTCATACTTTGAGTTCACACTGGTCCACTCTTTTGCTTTGATCTATCCATTTTTGTGGGACTGCTATTTGACTTGTATTTAAAAACTCCTGCTCTTGTCATCCTTTCAGAATTAAAAGATTTTTTTATATTAAAACTAAAGTGATTGTTGTATATTCTAAATTCATGGTTAAGGCCTGTCTCAGAAAACAGGGTTGGCCACTTAAAATAAATCTTAGATATATAAAGTCCCCTGTTTTTAGAGGACCTACGTGGGTCTGGTACAAGTTCCCACTGACATTTTCGCTTATAAATTGATCTGTGGGCACTGTAGATCAAAATGGCTTGCATTGAGCGATAGCCCTGGATACAACTGACACGCTAGTCTATTTTTTGCGTAGGATGCGAAATCTGAAACCAGTTGGGATGTCCACAGATCGATGGAATGTCCCTCCTACCATTTTCATTCGCTCTTCCGACTGTCCAACTCCTGGCTGAACCCTACGTCACAGCCACTGACAAAGCACATCCCTGCAATCCTTACATTGTAGCGCAGCAGGAGCGAATTTCATCACTATAGCACATTCAGAGATTGATTTATAGCCATTAATCTAAAATTGTATTATTATTTTTTAGCAGGAACACTTTCATAGATGGACAAGATTTGTATGAGATTGAAGGTGAGTTCCTAATGAGTTCAGGAAGCCAAGCTAGAGCTCAGATGCAGGCAGATGTTTTGATCAAGAGCCCTTCAGAAAATATGCACATTTTCTCTAAACATAATTTGTATTTTACAGTTATAAGGAACGTGAACTCTTATAGTTAGTGGTTTTATAATTTGATTATGCTATTTAAAAAGCATATGTCATTTTAAGCCTTATAGTTTTGTTGAATATGAAATGCGTCTATTTTTATGCAGTTGAAGTGGGAAGTCTACATACACTTACGTTGGAGTCATTAAAACTCGTTTTTCAACCACTCCACAAATTTCATGTAAACAAACTATAGTTTTGGCAAGTCGGTTAGGACATCTACTTCGTGCATGACACAAGTCATTTTTCCAACAATTGTTTACAGACAGATTATTTCATTTATAATTCACTATCACAATTCCAGTGGGTCAGAAGTTTACATACAGTAAGTTGACTGTGCCTTTAGACAACTTGGAAAATTCCAGAAAATGATGTCATGGCTTTAGAAGCTTCTGATGGGCTAATTGACATCATTTGAGTTAATTGGAGGTGTACCTGTGGATGTATTTCAAGGCCTACCTTCAAACTCAGTGCCTCTGCTTGACATGGGAAAATCAAAAGAAATCCGCCAAGACCTCAGGAAAAAAAGTTGTAGACTTTCACAAGTCTGGTTCATCCTTGGGATTCATTTCCAAACGCCTGGAGGGACCACGTTCATCTGTACAAACAATAGTACGCAAGTATAAACACCATGGGACCACGCAGCCGTCATACCGCTCAGGAAGGAGAAGCGTTCTGTCTCCTAGAGATGAACTTTGGTGCAAGTCAATAACAACAACAGCAAAGGACCTTGTGAAGATGCTGGAGGAAACAGGTGCAAAAGTATCTATATCCACAGTAAAACGAGTCCTATATCGACATAACCTGAAAGGCCGCTCGGCAAGGAAGAAGCCACTGTTCCAAAAAAGCCAGACTACGGTTTGCAACTGCACATGGGGACAAAGATCGTACCTTTTGGAGAAATGTCCTCTTATCTGATGAAACACAAATAGAACTGTTTGGCCATAATGACCATCGTTATGTTTGGAGGGAAAAGAGAGAGGCTTGCAAGCCGACGAACACCATCCCAACCGTGAAGCGCGGGGGTGGCAGCATCATGTTGTGGGGGTGCTTTGCTGCAGGAGGGACTGGTGCACTTCACAAAATAGATGGCATCATGAGGGAGGAAAATTGTGGATATATTGAAGCAACATCCTGACATCAGTCAGGAAGTTAAAGCTTGCTCGCAAATGGGTCTTTCAAATGGACAATGACCCTAAGCATACTTCCAAAATTGTGGCAAAATGGCTTGAGGACAACAAAGTCAAGGTATTGGAGTGGCCATCACAAAGCCCTGACCTCAATCCTATAGAACATGTGTGGGTAGAACTGAAAAAGTGTGTGCGAGCAAGGAGGCCTACAAACCTGACTCAGTTACACCAACTCTGTCAGGAGGAATGGGACAAAATTCACCCAACTTATTGTGTGAAGCTTGTGGAAGGCTACCCAAAACGTTTGACCCAAGTTAAACAATTTAAAGGCATCGCTACCAAATACTAATTGAGTGTATGTAAACTGACCCACTGGGAATGTGATGAAAGAAATAAAAGCTGAAATAAATCATTCTCTGCTATTATTCTGACATTTCACATTCTTAAAATACAGTGGTGATCCTAACTGACCCAAGACAGGGAATTTTTACTCGGATTAAATGTCAGGAATTGTGAATACTAAATGTATTTGACTAAGGTGTATGTAAACTTCCGACTTCAACTGTATGTACTGTGTACTTGAGCTTGTCCTCAAGTGACTACACATCAGCATTTTATAACTTTTTTTACCAGAAAGGTGAGATTTTAAGCTTTCTTGGAGTATGCAGCATTACTAGTTAATGTTTATGGTATGCTCGTGATAATTACTTTTGGGGATTACATTTTAGATTAAGAGGATAAAATTATATGTATTTTATATGTAAATTTGAATTGTGCAGCATGAAATAATAGCAGGGGTACTGAGTGGTGTGCATTGCTAATAATCATCCACCACACTAAGGCCATAGTGTGTATTAGTAAAGACCGCCAGAGTAGTGACTGCTGCTCCCTTGGCTTAATTTTTGTCCTGTTGGGATGCTTGATGGGTCTGTGAGCAGCTGCTCTAGAGTTTTGGCGAGTCCTAGGTAGAAAGCACCTTCAAGCATGTTGGGGGCAGATACATTGAATGGTTTTACAATCAGCACTGATATGTAGGCAAACGGGATAGGCACACCATGTCATAGTAGACCTATTAGGCACCTTGGCCAAACTGCTTGTCCTGTCCAATACATTTTTATAAATTGTACAGTACTATTACAGTTTTACAATGCCATGCTGTACTAGTTCAACTCGAGATTGAAACCTATCCACTGTAGAGAGCCTGATTACCTGATAGTGCCATTTTCTCTCATCTCTCAGAGCTATGACTCATATGACCTTATTACAAATGTAAAAAATATACCATAAATGGACAAAAGTCTATTCTGAAGTTGTTAATATAATGTACTAGATGCGAGTCATGTAAGTGTTTAGTTACTGTAAAACCAACTTCTCTGTTATGGTTAATGCTTTTGTTGTAACACCTGCTCCAGAGGCGGCAGTGTGAGGACATTGAGCAAGCTGCTGCTACACCAGCATTGCTGCCAGGGGGAGTTGAGCCAGCTACCCAGTCTCTTATAGGTTATCAATAAAATGTCAGGTCACTGGCCATTTCTGAGAGGATTCTAACTGGAGATATATCTCAGGTCCTTCTATACTGCCACCTACTGGTTGGATGAGTTTAGACCTCAGGCCTATCATCTCTCAGGCAGGCTCCTCCAATGCCAGGGCCGTCACTTCCAGGCTAACCTAATGTACCAGGCCTAAACAAAACGCCTGAGCAGCGTGTCCTGATTTCTGGTCCTGACGAGAGGCTGGCCGGAGGTTATCTTCTGTACTGTTCAACCAATCCAGTAAATATGGAGGAGTTAAGATCGACTGTTGCCTGGTTAATGTACAAAAGCAGAAGGATCTCTTCCACTTCCCCTGAAAACCGGTTTTGGTCAACCCCGCTGAGGGTGCATCGGGCCTAACACAAGGAGCAGAGTATTTATTTCCTTCTGTTTACCACAGAGAGGATAGCGTCCAAACGACAACTCACGATATGAACCGTACATAGTGTTGCTTGGCGAGCACTGTTTCCCCACGGTCCTGTTAAAGTTACGGCAAAGGAAGTGTCTAGCTAGGACCCTAGCTCTGCAGTTCTTTACATCTGCTATCCAACACAACAGATTACAAATACATTTCAAGCTAAAACGTTGCACATGAATTATACTAGAATGATAGTTTAAATGAAAAAGGTATACTTTTATTTCCCTTTTGACCCACATTTTAATCGCATAGACAATCAGGGGAAATCCAGAATATCAAAGTGTCAGTTAAACACGAGCACTACGATCCCTGCAAAAAGTGTAATACCACAGATAGAACGAGATAAAAAAGATATTAAAAAATCTTTGGTAATACTATGCTACACATTCATTCTGCCATTTTCATTCAACGCTGAAAACTCGTCCCTCCAGTAGGTGGTAGTATAGTCAAATCATTGAGGGGTCCTGGTATTGGAGATGGGCCTGCCTGAGAGACGACCGGCCTGAGAGATTGTCTGCAGTTAGACTATTGATTTTAGATATAAATATTGGGAATAATGGACAGCACCATGTCTATTGCAATGATATTTTATGTATATTCAATTCAAGAGCCTAATCTCAAGACCTGGAGGTCATTAGGTAATGTGTTCTGTTTGAAGGGAAATTGTGCATATATCCACCCAATTCTCAGACCATGCATACACAGTACGCACAACTTCTAGTTGATCAACTGTATTGCAAAAAAAAAAAGTGGGGACATGGAGGTGTTTGATGAACTGGAATTATAATAATAGTAGGCTAATAAAACAACGTAGGCCTAATGATAAAGCAGATGCCTTTGCCATTGGTAAGGAGATCACATAGCAGCATATCGCCTATATATATTTTTTATTTTACTATACAATGTGTACAAAATATTAGTAACACCTTTCTAATATTGAGTTGCACCTCCCCTTTTTGCACGCAAAACAGCCACAATTTGTCGGGGTATGGACTGTTGAAAGCGTTCCACTGGAATGCTGGCCCATGTTGACTCTAATGCTTCCCACAGTTTTTTTTATTTTTTATTGATGTAGTTCTGTCCTTGAGCTGTTCTTGTCTATTAATGTTTTGTATTATGTCATGTTTTGTGTTTACACCAGGAAGAGTAACTGCTGCTTTTGCAACAGCTAATGGGGATCCTAATAAAACACCAAAAAAATACCAATACCAAAATGTGCGGCCAGTGTTTGGAACTGGCTATGTGCATGCACTTTTTTTTAAGTCACTGAAAAGGTGTTATACATTCTGCCCACACCTCTACAGAAAAGTAAAACATTTTGCCATTGTGCTTTCTTTTAGAAACGGTCATGGCCCAGTTCCAACATCTACAAATTATACAGTAAATGAGGGCGTTTTTGTTACCATAAAAGGTGACTGGAGGGCGTTTTCCATGCGGGGTTGTAACGGTCATTCACGAGGGCAGAAATATAGTGTGCCTCTGATTTATCAATGATAATGTTGCGTGCAACAGTTTGATAAACGACAATAATTTGTTGTGCACGGAAATCCTGTAGAGATACCGAAGAGTCAAAGGGACGGGCTGCACCAATAGCACACTGCTCTTGCCATCTTTGTGCTTGACTTTCTCCTCCCACCACTCTTGTGTGAGAATTGCAGCGAGCCACCAGCCTAGGAAAATCGGTTATCCGAATACTCCGTGGAAAGGGGGTGGCAAAGAAGAGCGATTAGGCTGAAGATAACTGTTTGGTGGGGAAAGACGATTTGGTTTGGAGAAGTTTCTAAAGTTTAGTTCACAATGTCTTTGTCGGTACCCCAGAATGGAATCAAGGCGGATAACGAGCCCGTTATCGAGCTCTTTGTGAAGGTACGTTCCAGAATAGATTCTCCAGCAGGCTGTCTGTCGCATTGGGGAAAGTTTGTTCTTGACTTATTATCTAAATAATAATTTAACGTAGATATTAGGCCTAAATTAACAAATGCATTTAGTCGGGCACGTTTTTTGGGGGGTACCGGTATAAAGTGAACATATAAGCTACTTTTCTTTCTTGGAGTGCATAGGACAGTGAATACGTGTGCTGCTGTCGTTATTGATGTACCAATTGGTTGTATTATATTGTTGCCATTTGCTTTCAGAAACTGTTTCTTGAAGTACTGCGCATACAGAAGTCAACTAGTCTTTCAAATTGCGCAGGGGATCAGTTTTCCCAAACGTTTTACGATTTTTAACAATTCGAGTATAGGTTCGTTTTTGAGACCATCCATGGCCATGTGGGTTTGTCAGACGTGTAGGGCGGATACCGCGGCTCTGTGCTCTTCCCATCATCTTGAGAAGGAGAAAAAGCAACCATCCTACTTTTTAAATGTGCCTCGATTTTATGTAAAGAAACTAAGCGTGAATTATACATGTAAAGATTAACGATAGTTTATTAAACAGTGCAACATTGTAGCATTCACTCTATCGAAACGATAGTGTAGCACCGCCACCGGGTGGTCGCACGCTGGTCGAAACAATGTATCCGCCCTATTGAAATACAATATTTCCAGCCTGTCAAAAAGGGGATATCTGTAAGGTTTGGAAGGAGATGGGAGATGGAAGAAACACTTTTGATATTTGTCAATTGGAGAGAGTTGCAATATATTTACAATTATTGGCCTTTTGTCCTGTTTAGGCTGATAATGGTAGGGGTGTGGTGCAATGAAACAGGCTTTCCCCTCAAGTTTATAAGAAATTGGTGACTCAATAGCTTGGCAATTTCACAGAAAAGACTCAGAAGTATTTGGCTTCCAGTCTTAAATGTTTCCTTTTTCTCCTTCTCCAAGTCTGCCAAAATGAGGATACCTCCCCTTTAGTTGGCATGTATTGGGGATGAAGTAATACAGCTTGTTGTAGTGATGGTCTCTGTAAGCAAGCTATAGCTAGCTCTTTGACGTTGCATTTCAATACTGTAAAGTTACTCAATTTAAAAGGGTATATTATGCACTAGAAAGTTTGGGACATCACAGGCTGATATCTGACCTGGAATAGGACTTTAATGTTTTATAGGGTGTTTCTCAATGTGCATACTACCTGCTCCACACTCTCATGCTCCAAGTGCATTCTCCAAGGATGTTCTCTTGAGTAAGTTCTATTTTTATTTTTTAACCTTTATTTAACTAGGCAAGTCAGTTAAGAGCATATTCTTATTTTACAATGACGGCCTACCCCGGCCACACCCTCCCTAACCAGGAAGACGCTGGGCCAATTGTGCGCCGCCCTATGGTACTCCCGATCGCCGCCTGTTATGATACAGCCCGGGATCGAACCAAGGTCTGTAGTGACGCCTCTAGCACTCAGATGCAGTGGCTTAGACTGCTGCGCCACTCAGGAGCCAGCTTGTTAGCTAGCTTGTTAGGACAAGAGTGTGGAGAACGCATAAAACATTTAATTGAGAAGCACTCACACTCCCCCCTACTGTATTACCTCACACTGCATCTCCCCATTCACTGAACCGTATTCCAGCCACGACAATGGCAACAATAGAGACTAAACAAGATGTACACAAAGCAAACGTTTTACTTCATAACTATCTGCTAGCTACTGTATATGTGAATAGTAATAATGTAGCTAACCAGCTAGTATAACAGGCAAAAATGACCTAAAACCAATGTTATCCAAGGTCCATTCTTCATGGGTAGCTAGCTAACAATTCTTTGTGCCTATCTGGCTAGTTAACAGTGATAGCGAGCCAGTTAGCTCTATTATCTTACTATGGGCTTACGACCTACAATGAGTATTGTAGGCAGGGAACCATGACAAAATTAACACAGCATGTATTTATTAACGTAGAAAGATAAAATATTGTACTCAGGCAACATATGAGATGTGAATAGGCAACATTTCATTCTCAAGTCTGAGTAAATTTTCTCTCGCTTCAGCTCAAGTAATGGCCACCGTTGATTTCAAGAGAATTTGCATAATTATATAATTTTTACGTGGCTGCGTCATATTTCTTTGTATACTTTCCATTGAAGCTTGCATCGATGCATGCTTCAAAATATGTAAAAAATGGAGTAACATTTGATAAGTGCCCTCTGTGCTCTGTTTCGCATACTTTGATTTGGACTTTCCCGTGCTCCAATTTGGGTGCTTGGAGCACAGTAGTATGCATTTTGAGACACCTATTGACTCCCATCAATCCTGTTTGTGACCCGGGAAGCTTTTTATTTTCTTCTGCCTGTTGCTTGTCAGAGTAGGAGAGGGAAAACAGGGTGAGGTGGTGGAACATCAGTGGGGTGAGGGTGTTTGGGAGCCTGAATTAAATTAGGAAAAAAAACCTACACGAGGCCTTGATCCTGAAACCAAGCTTTATTGGTGATGTAAACTCACTGCCTCCTTCTGAGCAGTATTTCACTGGTGATTATGATCATCTCTGGTTATGATGCTGACAGTGTGATCTAGATACATGTGGCTCTGTTCTGCGTCATGCTACAGTTCCCTTGATGTGCCATAGGCCCATTTGAAGTCCCTGTCCTGTGACTGTCGAATTTGTATAATCTCTTCTCTTTATTTTCAACTCTTAATTTTGCAGCTTTTCTCTTATTGAATTGAACTTTGACATTGTCCTTTTTGCCAGTGGATCTTTTTGCCTCAGTGGATAGACATGAACTTTATCTGCCCGTTCCCAAAAGCATTTGGCGATTGACCCTAAGCCAGCCCGCTTCGAGGACATAACCTTGGAGTACTGCGTGTTTTAGGAGTCAACCAGCGCACCACTAACAGGGAGGTGTTAGTGATAGCTAGCTAGCTACCTACCTCAGTCAGCCATCCCTCGCTGCATACAGGAGCAGTTACATCATCCCAGGTGACTTTATATGTTGCTACAACCGCTTCCCAGCCCAACCCTCTCTTGTGCTATGTGTGCTCTCTCTGTAGTGCTTGTGTACACAAGATCGTCCCCCATTGTCCGTGTTTGTTTCTGTCAGCGTGTGCGCACAGCAAGGGAGACTTTGATAGGTGGCACGTTCTCTCCCTACAGCCTATCCATTGCTCTGTGTAGAGGCAGACATGTAACTCACCCATTATTGATGCTCCAGGATGTCCATCATTGTTCCCGCTCTGCTGCTTTAAACACAGGCAGACATCTTAGGCAATGAGGCAGGCGTGCACGTTGCCATAGGCACCACACAAACGGTGGCCAACAGCTGGGAACAGCTGATAAGGCTCACTGTGTGCTCTCTGCATGGACTGGCGTAGTGGCTCCTGATCCCCATTCATCATCCTGCTAGGGGAGAGACTTTAGTGCCTTTTGAAACTAGCTGACCCACCTAGATTGTGATGATGATATAAGGTTATTGCCCGATTTAAATCTACCTGCTGCAGTGTGTACTGTTGTCTTACAAGGTTTCTATGGAAACAGTTTTGATTGTAGAGGTGAGTTGTAGAAGTGAGTTCAGGCCTTGAGGTTTTATTAAAGGGGAATTGCAGAATTAACCTGATGTAAAATCCACCCTTGAGCCCCTGCGATGGCTGATGGCCTGGCTGGTGCCAGTCTACAATTTGAAAATCCATCAGTAAAGAGGATCATTTTTGTCCGCTCATAGAAGCAATACAGTTTTATATTATTTTTATATATCAGGGGGTGCTGCAATTCTATCCATTTTGCTGTAGGGTGGAGATACTTATTTGCAGTTTTAAAGCTAGTTTCCTGCAATTCTACACCATTTGCCATGCCTTATGCATTGTTAATATATCTGATTGAGAGTGACTAACAAAATCGAAAGCCCTGCGTGCCCGGTCGGTATTCGGCCATGATAACTGGCTAGATTAACTTAACAATCAAAATTGTTAGCTGACATGGCTAATTGAGTGACTGTCAGTAGCTAGGTTTCCTTCCAATTGGCGACAGTTGCCTACTCTGGAAGGCACATTTGCAATATGCGCTCTAGCCAACAGCTCATAGATACTGTGCGGGTAGGCTAGTCTACATGATGAGATGATTATGGACAAAAGAGAGATTAATTTTATTTGTCAAACGGCAGTCCAACATCGCTCATCGTGTCACCAGAATAAGACCGTCGATATTTATATTGGAAAAGAGCATCAAGCTCATCAAATGAGAAAAGAGCATCAAGCTCATATTCAATCTGTAGCCCAATAAACTGCATGGTTTTCAGAGTCGCAGTGGGAGGACCACACAACATACAGTAATATCGTTTGACTCTAAGTTTACTTCAATATGATGGTTATATCAATATTAGTGCTTAATTGTGTTTCCGCCGCCATTTGTCCCCCCCCCCCCCAACTACATTTTGAAATTGCACTTTGTGTTCTATTCTAACTCTCAACAGTAAGTTGAAACCCAGATGGCGGGCCTACAAAATGGGGGCATGGGCCACAAGTTGCCCATCACTGCTCTGTGGGTGTATATCAACATTCCAATGTGTCATCTCTGCTAGTTTTCAAGTTATGGGCCATTGTGTACAGAGAAATTGGCATAGTAGGCAATTTAACCATTCACAGCCTTTTTACTTGCATTCTTGCACATATTGCAAATTATCAGCAGTGATAATTTTGAATCCATTTTCACATTCACTCTGTTGGAAATGCTTACAAATTGGAACATAACTCAAACTAGCAGAGATCCCACTCTAGAACTTATGATATGCCAAAATCATGGTCTTGTTTTGTGAGGAATCACCCACTAGCTAATTTAATTAAACTGACTAAACGTTCCGGGTGAAGGAGTTGTAGACTGTAAAGGTTTTCTTTGAACGCATTGACAGATGGTGCTAGAGTAATGACTAAGTGACTATTATGAAGTTCCTTTAAGGAGACTGCACTGTTCATCATATGCACTAATCACTTTGGTTTGACCCTCCAGCACTGGACAGGAAGTGTGGTAATCTTTCCTTGATGACCCATATTACCATAAGACTTAGGGCATCGATGACCCAGCACCCCAATATCATGCTAAATTACTGTATGGAACAGGAAGCAATACAGAACTCCACATATGAACTCCGAAAGGACATGCTTTCATCTTTAGTTTGTATGCTGTCTCTCTGCCAGCAGGTGTGCCAAGGCTGGGATAAAGGCACACCTCCACCTCCCACCAATGAGGAAGGCATAGAATCCATGGATTCTATTTCCATGGATGAAAGCATTGCAAATAAACATCGAAAGTAATCCATTCTTATGTCCCGTGGCTGGAAGGGGGTCCGTCTGTATTTTTGTGTTACTCAGAGAGAATCACATGGAAACTATGGCGACAGAGCCCAATTATGTACCAGTCACTGGTTTTTAAAGAACCCCTTGCAGGGATGTCCACCCAGGACAAAATCCTAAAGGTCAACACACTTCTCCCTCAGTCTCAGGCCAGAGAGACATCACGAAAAGAGCTGCTCACATCCTATACTTCCCTCCCTGTACTGTCTGGCTGTGTGACTCCATGTCATGTGAGATATGCCATCATAGGATAATAATAGTTTGGTATGAGAATTATTAGGAACAGCTTGTACACGGGCAAAAACAGGATATGTTTAGTTGACTTTTTCTTGATGTCTTGGCAACTCTGTCCTCTTTTGCCTCTGCTTAGTCATACCTTTCTGTTGTAATTGTCTAAAAATGCAAGATCCACAGTTTTACACGCTCTGGGTTAACCATCAATACGTTGTTTGTGTCGCTGCAGTAACTTTAACTTGTGTCACAAGTATATACCTGTATCAACTTGACTTCAGCTGGTAGCATTCTACATGTCAATCTCCATTTGCCACTTGTTTGCATAATTACTTTGAGTATAACACATTCTTTCTCCCCAGAGTGGCACAAAGGCAAATGAGTAGCCCGTTTTACAATTTTTAAATTTTTTATAGTAAAATCAATATAGCAGTTTATTCTCTCCAAGCACTATTATGCTGCAGTCAGCATCATGAGTTTAATGGTCTGTAACTGGTCTGTTGTGCAGTACTGTAGCTGTGAGTGCTTCATCATCAAAAACTGTTAGGACTGGGCCTCGGCCAAATGGACACAGCAATGTAACACAAGATGAGGGGGGTATTATAATCAGGGCTGTCCCCAACAAACAAAAAAATCTTTGTCGACCGAAAGTCATCTGTTCTTTCGAAAAATGTGAACATGTATTTTTTTCGTATACACTCCCCATGTTTAAAAAATCAAATCAAATCAACTATATGCATTGAGCTTATGGTTTGATGAAATAAGAAAAATGCCTCGAGGGCACCAGAAATATAGATAACCAGAAGAGGAAAAACCTTAACCTGAGCCAACTATTCTCCTCCTGCTGGCTTTGGCAGATTCTGCCATTACTCTCCTGAAGTTGCAGGTAATAGTCTACACGAGGAGTCGGCACCCTTTCTCATGTGGAATGACCATTTATCTTACCATTTCTACCGATCTGCGTGTCAATTAAGGTTTTCAGATGCACATTTATAAGAATGTCTTCATATCTCAATCATTGTCATGTGGTTAATAAAAATAGATACCGAAAAAGTAACTTCTTGCAACTATGTAAAAATAGCCTACATAAAGCAAACAAATAAAAACATTGCAGCCTGCAGGTAGAAAATATCCTGATTTAAAAAAAAAAAAAAATATATATATATTTTTTTTTGTGTGTGTATATACATGTTCTAATAATTGAGCCAACAGTTGTTGCCTTCTCACCAAGCTGCTTGCCTATTGTCCTGTAGCCCATCCCAGCCTTGTGCAGGTCTACAATTTTATCCCTGATGTCCTTACACAGCTCTCTGGTCTTGGCCATTATGGAGAGGTTGGAGTCTTTGATTGAGTGTGTGGACAGGTGTCTTTTATACAGGTAACGAGTGGAGAACAGGAGGGCTTCTTAAAGAAAAACTAACATGTCTATGAGAGCTGGAATTCTTACTGGTTGGTAGGTGATCAAATACTTATGTCATGCAATAAAATGCAAATTAATTACTTAAAAATCATACAACGTGATTTTCTGGATTTTTGTTTTAGATTCCGTCTCTCACAGTTGAAGTGTACCTATGATAAAAAATTACAGACCTCTACATGCTTTGTAAGTAGGAAAACCTGCAAAATCGGCAGTGTATCAAATACTTGTTCTCCCCACTGTATATATATTTCTATAAGTCACATTGGCTGCACATGGCCTGTCTGCAATGAATTTGAAACATTGTATCAACTTTTAACTTCTTGGTCCAGCCCAACCTTGCCTAGCGAACTTGCAACATTGTGTAACAAATTCTGGGCCCTCCGTTTCCCATGCCAGTGAGCTTGGGACAGACACAGCTGTAAGCTATTTGCGCAAGGTATACGAAGCAGCGCTTGACTTGGGCAGGAGCTCACCGGAGCTGAGTACCAGCACCTCATTTTCTAGTGCTTGAGCTCCTGTTCCTCTTATAGAATACTAGCTCAAAATTATTGTCCTGCACCTAAAATATATAACAGTAGCAGCACCCAAAATGAGTACCGGAACCTATTTCAGTCCAATGAGTACCGGAACCTATTTCAGTCCAAGTCAAGCATGACATTTTCCACTTTCACGCTGAGTGGTTATCGAAAGGGAGAGCGCGTAACCATTTTTCAAATGCATTGAGAGACTATTGTAATTCTCAATGGATGTAAAAACTGACTTTGCTTGCTGTTTTGAAGAGAATAATAGTGAAGACATTAACTATGAACTAACACATGGAATCATGTAGTAACCAAAAAGTGTTAAACAAATCAAAATATATTTTATATTCAAATTGCCACCCTTTGCCTTGATGACAGCTTTGCACACTTGGCATTCTCTCAACCAGCTTCATGAGGTAGTCACCTGGAATTCATTTCAATTAACAGGTGTGCCTTCTTAAAAGTTAATTTGTGGAATTTCTTTCCCTTAATGTGTTTGAGCCAATCAGTTGTGTTGTGACAAGGTGGTGGTGGTGGTGGTATACAGAAGATAGCCCTATTTGGTAAAAGACCAAGTCCATATTATGGCATGAACAGCTCAAATAAGCAAAGAGAAATGACAGTCTGTTACTTTAAGACATGATGGTCAGTCAATGTGGAAAATGTCAAGAACTTCAAAAGTTTCTTCAAGTGCAGTTGCAAAAACCATCAAGCGCTATGATGACACTGGCTCTCATGAGGACCGCCACGGGAAAGGAAGACGAAGAGTTACCTCTGCGGCAGAGGATAAGTTCATTAGTTACCAGCCTCAGAAATTGCAGCCCAAATAAATGCTTCACGGAGATCAAGTAACAGACATTTCAACAACTGTTCAGAGGAGACTGTGTGAAATCAAGCCTTCATGGTCGAATTACTGAAAAGAAACCAATACTAAAGGACACCAATAAGAAGAAGAAACTTGTTTGGGCCAAGAAACAACAAGCAATGGACATTAGACTGGTGGACATCTGTCCTTTTGGTCCGATGAGTCCAAATGTGTGTTTTGGTTTCAACCGCTGTGTCTCAAATAACTTTTCTTCGTCATTATTGTGTGTAGATCCATGAGGAGGAAAAAAATGTTTAATCAACTTTAGAATAAGTCTGTAATGTAACAATGTGGAAAAAGTCAAGGGGTCTGAATCCTTCCCGAATGCACTGTGTGCATATTTATTTTATTTGTTATTGCTCGACTAAAAAATAATATTGGTCGACCCAACAGCTTAACGATCAAACAATCGACCAGTTCACTAATTGGGGTCAGTCCTCTGATTCAGAGGGGTTGGGTTAAATGCGCAAGACACATTTCAGTTGAAGGCGTTCAGTTGTACAACTGACTAGGTATCCCCCTTTACCACTGATTAGAACTAGGGGAATCTCCTCTTTTTTAAATTTTTTAAAATGTATTTTTAAAACATGTAAATCTTGGTGAGGTAAAAAAAAGTGGCATGCATGCCAGCAAAGCCACAACTCTAAACAATACTTTTTAATTGCACTATAACAGTGACAAACTGTTAGGGCCTACATAAAGCTATCCCAACAGCAGAGTCCCAACAGCAGTCCCAACACCTTACCACTGCTACAGTTCATTCAGCCTCATTTACTGCCTTTAAAAAAAAACACAACTGATATGGCTGACTTGCTTAAACAAATGTGGTTTCTACTGACAACTGAGATGTACAAACTATGGCATAAGGGAATGACGAGCGGATAAGAGGCAACCTGTAATTTCTATTAAGACATTAATGAGCGAGCTAGGATGGACGTAGTCAAATAAATATTTGTTCAGCACTTTTGAAATGTACAGCAGCAGAATTCAGAACATGGGTCGTTCTTAGTGTTCTCCCTGTACACCAAGTCAGAACTGTAGGAGGCATATAAGCAGACAATGAAAGCTCTTACAAAATTCTATGATTACATTTTTCTAAAACAACCAAGTCAGAACAGTAGGTGAAATGAGGGATAAATAGACCAAATTATTAGGGTGAGGCACATGGGCTACTAACAACTTACTACACAACATACGCTTAGTACATTTACATTTACATTTAAGTCATTTAGCAGACGCTCTTATCCAGAGCGACTTACAAATTGGTGCATTCACCTTATGATATCCAGTGGAACAACCACTTTACAATAGTGCATCTAACTCTTTTAAGGGGGAGGGGGGGGGTTAGAAGGATTACTTTATCCTATCCTAGGTATTCCTTAAAGAGGTGGGGTTTCAGGTGTCTCCGGAAGGTGGTGATTGACTCCGCTGACCTGGTGTCGTGAGGGAGTTTGTTCCACCATTGGGGTGCCAGAGCAGCGAACAGTTTTGACTGGGCTGAGCGGGAACTGTACTTCCTCAGAGGTAGGGAGGCGAGCAGGCCAGAGGTGGATGAACGCAGTGCCCTTGTTTGGGTGTAGGGCCTGATCAGAGCCTGAAGGTACGGAGGTGCCGTTCCCCTCACAGCTCCGTAGGCAAGCACCATGGTCTTGTAGCGGATGCGAGCTTCAACTGGAAGCCAGTGGAGAGAGCGGAGGAGCGGGGTGACGTGAGAGAACTTGGGAAGGTTGAACACCAGACGGGCTGCGGCGTTCTGGATGAGTTGTAGGGGTTTAATAGCACAGGCAGGGAGCCCAGCCAACAGCGAGTTGCAGTAATCCAGACGGGAGATGACAAGTGCCTGGATTAGGACCTGCGCCGCTTCCTGTGTGAGGCAGGGTCGTACTCTGCGAATGTTGTAGAGCATAGTAATACTTTCTTAGCTACAGTATACATATCTCCCTGGCATATTACATAATTTATGCAACAGCATACATTACATTGTTGGACTCCCCTTGTTGTGCTTTGCTCACTTGAACAGGAAGGTGGCACGGTGGTCCTTCGTGGGCAAATTTTGTGATCAAAGTCTGTCATTCTCTGGATTTATGGTGCATTCAAGACAACTGGAAACTCGGAAAAAAACAAGGTCCAATCATGATGACGTCATTGATGTTCAGGTCGTAGCTCTAGAAAGAGGCCCGAGTTCCCGACTTACAATTCTGAGTTGAATGACCGTTCAAAACATATTTTCCAGTCGGAGCTCGTTTTTTCCGGAATTCACAGTTGTCTTAAACTCACCGAAGTCTGATTTCCCAATGCCAAGTTTCGAGCACGGCACAAATCATGCTTAATTGACAGCATGAAGGTTTTATCATTTTTAAACTTGGAAAAGAGACACTTAATCCCAGATTTGGGACCACGCAGCCACTCCACTGAATAGCAGGCTAGTGATCGCTTTGCAATGCTTGCAGTTAGCCACTGTCACTGATTCCACTCAAACCACTCATTTCCAATTTCCAACTTGTTGTGTAATGTTTGGGCGATGAGCACCGATACGTTTTATCTATAATTTCTCTTGATATGACAAGGATTTGCCAGTAGATTGTCGACTTGATTCATGATGACTGCTAGCTAAGGTTTTGTAAGTATGATATTGACAGTCCAATCAAAGCTAAGGTAGATATAAACGTCATTTTATCTGTGGCCAATGACCTTGAGCCTTCTTGGATGGGCACTTCTAATGTAACTCTATGGCAGCACATAAGGCGCTTGGATTTTCAAGGTCTACCCTTAGACTTGGTGGTGACGTACTGTCCCCACAAGGGACAGAACACAGAGATAATCATGGTGCAACTAGAGAACATTACCAACACCTACACTAGGTGGAACACTACGTTTCCACTGGCTGCCCCACCACCACAGAAAGCATTGATCTAGGCTGAAACACCTGAATGACAGGTTGCCACTTTATATAATGCACTATATTAGTGATGTTTCAAGAGACCTGACCATATACACTGAGTGTACAAAACATTAGCAACACCTTCCTAATATTGAGTTGCATTCCCTTTTCCCCTTCGAACAGACTCAATTCGTCGGTGCATGGACTCTACAAGGTGTCAAGCCTTCCACAGTGATGCTTCCCCATGTTGACTCCAATGCTTCCCACAGTTGTGTCAAGTTCGTTGGATGTCCTCTGGGTGGTGGTGGACAATTCTTGAAACTGTTGCATGTGAAAAACCCAGCAGCGTTGCAGTTCAAAGGCACTTAACGTTTGTCTTGCCCATTCACCCTCTGAATGATACACAATTCATGTCTCAAGGCTTAAAAATCTTTCTTTAAACTGTCTCCTCCCCTTCATCTACACTGATTTTTAAAGTTGATTTTTAATAAGGGATAATAGCTTTCACCTTGATTCACCTGGTCAGTCCATGTCATGGAAAGAGCAGGTATTCTTAATGTTTTATACACTCTGTGTCGTACCGGATAAATATTTTATTTATATTGAGTTTCAACAGTCACGTTTGTTTAAATGTTCTGGACACTTAACTCTCTTGGTGAATGAAAAGCATGCTGTGTGCTCATGCCATTCTGTTCCGAGGAAAGGCTTGGTGCCTGTTAGGAAGTTGACGTATTAATCCTTCTGCTCCCAAGGAAGCCCTCTGTTAATGAGGCATTTCTCCTGTAGACCAATGACAGGAAGTGAGACTGACTTGAACGACAAGGAATGAGGTAGAAGGATGGATGGGCAGTGAGAAAATGGAGGAGAAAGGCGGAACATGGAGAGGTTCAGGATGTGTTGGGATAGGGCAGGCAACAATTCGGACAGAAATACAACTTTTATAGATCAGTTATAATCAGGTTTACAGATGGGCATTGCTTCTGACATTTATCTCTCTGGTACATCAACTTGGCTAACAGGGTGCTCGAGTGCTGGACCTCAGAAATGTAGGGAATCTACCCTGAGGGCAGGCAGTGTAACCCAATTCGATCCCATCTGCTTATGTTTCACATCCCTCTTTACACTGGTAAAATGGGGGATAGCGAGCCATGCCTACTGTAGTTCAAATGTCAAATGAGGCTGGTGTTGGTTTATGGCGATGGTGCAGGCTTTGCTGCCATGTGAACTGACTTACACCTATAGCACAATGCTGGAGCCAAGGGGTTGTTCAGAATGGTCTGGACTTCAGTGGTCTTTTGAGGGAATCACTGCATTTAGTGTTAAAGTTGCCTCTATCAGATTGTAGAAGGCTAAATGGGGTATTTTACGTGTGTGTGTGTGTACACGTGTACAGAGTGAGGGGGAAGGTGAGGAATGCAGTGTATGTTTGAGTCACCTGTTTGGGGTCTGTTTGCGTCGAGGTGGAGTGTCACAGTACACCCAGACCTCGGTGTGAGCCGGCCAGGGCAGAGTTTGTGTTGGAACACACTCTTTAAACAACCGTCACACAGATCAGCAGGAATTGTTTCGTCTTTACTTCTCCTGCACATCTGCCTGTCTTTCTCCCTTCCCTGGTTTCTGTCTTATTTGCTTCCAACTTTACCCGAATCATGTTTCACTCAAATTCATACCCGACTTTGTTATTGTTCTTAACCTGGAGAGAGTAATGGGTCACATTGTTGATGACTCGGAGTGAGCTAAATCTTATCCCTTTCCACCCCTTGGTCAGTGTCCCAAAGAAACGTAAATGTTGCAAGTTTGAAGTCCTCTACCTCTGTAGGCCTGTCTGTCTGGGAGACGTTAGGTTTCCACTCCATGTCATCCACATGAGTCAGCGCCACACCAGGGTGTGACGCATTTCCTTTCCTGTAGGGCCGGACTTCTCCACACTCATCCTTCTGACCACAAACCTAGCCCTAGCCAAGTCAGCATCAGTCCCTTCCCTTCAAAGTAACAGCTTTACATCAGCCAGCCCAACTCCAGCCAGCCCCGTCAGTCCCAGCTGACCCAGTCATCCCAGCCCAGCCACACCTAGTTTGCATGCTTGTCCAGCCTAGGGGAGGCGTGACATAACATAACGTGACCCTTCCCAGAGGACATTCCGCCTGTGTCACGGGGCGAGAGGAGAGCAGCGGAACACTTGTTGGCTGACCCCCACCAAGCTCCTTATTCGGTAAAAGTGTGGCCTGAACTCGAGCCCACCCAATTTAGAATGTTAACTGTGAGTGGAGGGGAGGACATGACCATCATGCTAAAATTAGGCCTGGATCAGACCGGGCAGAACTCTCCAAAGGAAAAACAATAGACGTGTTACCAGTCCTGGTCTGAAGCGTTGATCAGCCACCACTCTGGTGGAGCGTTTTGGCCTCTGAGGACTTAAAAAGGTTAGGTAGATCTTTATTACAAAGGCACTGAAAACTGGTAATTTATACATTCCCAAACGTGTGTTTGTGAGAGAGGGAGGCAGAGTGGGACAGCTCATGATTCTATTGCTGGGATGTTCCTAGCCATAAAATGTTATGGGACATGAGGAAGAATAGACATTTTTGTTAATGGCAGTTAAAATGCCGAGTAGCCAGTCTATTACAACATCCTGATGCTTATTAAAACCTCGTGTCATCAGACTTGACATGCCTCAAGATGGTCATTTATAGAAGTAGCTCCATGAGGGTGAAAGTGATATCATGATCTGAGGTCACAGCAACACTGGTAACGTGGCTGTGCTTGTCTCCTGTAGATGGGTGATGGAGGGGGATGACTGAGGTCCCATTGTGCTCCAATGGGCCCCCCTGGACCTTCAGTGACTTTGGCATGAGTCATCCACTCCACTGGACGGACAACTCTGTGTCTCTTTGTTGAATCAGGTAGCCTAGTGGTTAGAGCGTTGGGCCAGTAACCGAAAGGTTGCTGGATCGAATCCCAGAGTTAACAAGGTCAAAATCTGTCATTTTGCCCCTGAACAGGGCAGTTAACCCACTGTTCCCCGGTAGGCCGTCATTGTAAATAAGAATTTGTTCTTAACTGACTTGCCTAGTTAAATAAAAAATAAATATCAGAAGCTTCTGTATCAGAATGTTCTAGTAGCATGTATTGCTTGCTGTAAGTAAAATAGGAACATTGGCACAATTTATTTGGAATATGATGCAATCATCATCTCCTGACTAATTTTAACCTGAAAATGAATAAGATAAATGGATAGGCTAAATCATGTAGTGAATAATGGCCGACTTGTTAAGTAATATTTTTCAGTAAGTACTGTGTGATTGCAGTTTTCTTACCACATATAAAATGTGAAATTATGATCACTGCTGAATCACTGAAAATAAACGTACGTGTGATCTCATGACCATATTAGGTGCTGGCCCAAAATAATTTCTTACCTCATTAAATTTTATTGGTCTTTTTTAAAAATCCAGTAACATGCGCAGAACTGTCCACAAACAGTTTCTGCTGGGTATTCCCCAAAAGGAGCTCTGTATTCACAATGCTGAATGCAACGGTTCTGGGACACTGCTCAAAGCAATGGATACTTGAGAGAGAACCGTGTTGGAGGGCCTGTTACACCACTGAGAGATGGAACTAAGCCATGATTTAGTTATGACAGTTAACAGACACGACTAGTGTCACAGCTACTGTGCCTGTCAAATACACCAAAATCGGATGGCTTGTATTTTAAAGTTTGTAGCTCATAAATATATTTTTTAAAATAATAAGTAATCTTATTGATTTGAATGTCTTCAACCTTTTTTTCTGTTGCTTTGTGAATATCTACACGACTTCACTGTAAATCAGCTTCTTCGTATGTCTTAAGACTGTTTCTTTGTTTGTTGAAGATACAGCTGTGTCCGAGGGGACGTACAGCAGAAATGCACCGCTACAAGCATCCTCATTTCCGGACTAGTTTCTACCCCCTGCCCCTAGTGAGGGGCCCAGGATGGGGGGGGGATGAGACGAGCACCAAGCAGCCCGCTAATAATGCTTGGTTGGCTTGCGCTCTGCTTGTTTTTCCCCTAGACCCTTTTCACACACTCAATCTATTATTTTTGTCTCCCTTTCTCCTTAACTAGATTTATGCTAATTCCACCAGTCTATTTCTGTCTTCCCTTATTCTCTACCATTTCTCTCTCCCTCCCAACCTCCATCTCAGAGAAGGCAGGGCTGCAGGGAGTTTGTGGCAGTAACAGACTAGGGCTTGGCTCTGCAGCCCTGATGTGTACCTGGAAGATCAGACCGAGGCCTGTTTTTGATGTCTGCTTTAGCAGTCTGCAGCCTCCAGTGGACAAGATCCCTGCCATGTTCTGACTGATATTTTCTCATCTGTTCTACTGTGGCTGGCCATCTGAGCACTGGCTTTGTTTGAGCTCACCCCTAAAGCTGCTGCTTACTCCATTCATACAGAGCATTTGGAAAGTATTCAGACCCCTTGACTTTTTCCACATTTTGTTACGTCAATGCTTTATTCTAAAATTAAATAAAAACATTTCCTCAGCAATCAACACACAATACCCCATAATGACAAAGCGAAAACAGGTTTTTAGACATGTATTAAATTGTTTAAACAGATACCTATTTACATAAGTATTCAGACCCTTTGCTATTAGACTGGAAATTGAGCTCAGGTGCATCGTGTTTCCGTTGATCATCCTTGATGTTTGTACAACTTGATTGGAGTCCACCTGTGGTAAATGCAATTGATTGGACATGATTTGGAAAGGCACACCTGTCTATGTTAGGTCCCACAGTCAGAGGAAAAACCAAGCCAAGAGGTCAAAGCAATTGTAAAGCCCCTGAGACAGGATTGTGTCGAGGCACAGATCTGGGGAAGGGTACCAAAAAATGTCTGCAGCATTGAAGGTCTCCAAGAACACTGTGGCCTCCATCATTCTTAAATGTAAAAAGTTTAGAACCACCAAGACTCTTCCTAGAGCAATCGGGGACGAAGGGCATTGTTCAGGGAGGTGACCAAGAGCCCGATGGTCACTCTGACAGAGCTCCAGAGTTCCTCTGTGGACTCTGCAGCACTCCGCCAATCAGGCCTTTATGGTAGAGTGGACAGACCGAAGCCACTCCTCAGTAAAAGGCACATGCCAGCCCGCTTGGAGTTTGCCAAACTGCACCTGAAGACTCTAAAACCCTAAGAAACAAGATTCTCTGGTCTGATGAAACCAAGATTGAACTCTTTGGCCTGAATGCCAAGTGTCACGTCTGGAGGAAACCTGGCGCCATCCCTACTGTGAAGCGTGGTGGCAGCATCATGCTGTGGTGATGTTTTTCAGTGGCAGGGACTGGGAGACTAGTCAGGATCGAGGGAAAGATGAACGGAGCAAAGTACAGAGATTCTTGATGAAAACCTGCTCGAGGGCTCAGGACCTCAGACTGGGGGCAGAGGTTCACCTTCCAACAGAACAACGACCCCTAAGTACATAGCCAAGACAACGCAGGAGTGGGTTCGGACAAGTCTCTGAATGTCCTTGAGTGGCCCAGCCAGAGCCCGAACTTGAACCTGATTGAACATCTCTGGAGAGACATGAAAATAGCTGTGCAGCAATGCTCCCCATCCAACCTGACAGCGCTTGAGAGGATCTGCAGAGAAGAATGGGAGAAACTCCCCAAATACAGGTGTGCCGAGCTTGTAGCGTCATACCCAATCAAACTTGATGCTGTAATCGCTGCCAAAGGTGCTTCAACAAAGTACTGAGTAAAGGGTCTGAATACATATGTGAATGTAATATTTCAGTTTTATTTTTAATAAATTAGCAAACATTTCTAAACCTGTTTTCTTTGTCATTATGGGTTATTGTGTGTAGATTGATGAGGGGGGAAAGGCACTGTATTCTAAACATGGCTGAAATCCATGTCTTATGTCTACTTAGCATTTTATTCTCAGATGCCGTTCACATGGAAACTACTGAAATGATAATCACCTCTTTATTATGGACTGCTTGTCATGCGAGTCTGTCCTCCATCGTCATGGGAACAGTCACCATTTCATACTGTCATTCCTGCCCCTGACACATTAACCAACAATAACTAATCTCTCTGGACTCTTGATAGCTAACAATTACCTGAGGTTTCAAACAGAGCAATACGACGATTTGATAGCAAACCTTTCATACACAGGACAGTAATGGAATCAAAAGGAGGGGACATTGAACAAAGGCTGTGATCGAATACAACCTTTTTGAGATATTGAAGAACAGAACAGCAACTCCAGCCTCTAGCAGCAGGCCGATCAAACGGAGAGAACACACCGGACCTCCACACCAAAGAGGGAGCGAAACAGCAGGGTGCTGCTAGCTGGACACACTGCCTGGAATAGTCTGGAAAGTCCCCTATTCATTCACAGCATAACTTTAGGCCAAAAAAAACCTAAAATAAATATATTTTATATTTTTGGCTACGTGTTTTTGACGTAGGATCCATGTGAAGTAATACGATTTTATTCATGTTCCAGAAAGCCCGATCTCGGCACAGGTCCATCAGTCCATAACTCAAGTCTGTGGTATGCTATTTTAATTAGTGTATGCATGTCTTTGTTGGAATGGGGCTGAATCTGAGAGGAGATTTCCTCAAGATACTCTCTGCGCTGGTCAGAGGGAGAGCGGGCACAAGAGAAAGAAATATGAAGAGGATGGATAGGCGAGAGGATATCGACAGATACAAAGTGGCTGAAAAGTACACAGATCCAAGAGGGAATGTGCAACCATTCAGTTTAGTGAAAACTTGTTACAGTTGGAAAGGATAGAAATTCCTTTCGTCAATGCTCTGATGACCTTCAGTCCCTGCCCTTCTGAATGGATGAATACTGGGCATTCTTCAGAATGAACTGGCTCTGAGAATGGCCTTCCTCTGAGCTCACTGTCTCTATGGAGCACTCCATAACCAGTTGTGTAAATCTGGGAAGGGGGAAGATTCGGACCATGTGGAAGGGGCTGCGACTGCTTGAGTTGATCCGCTTAAGAGGAAATAACATAATGAAGTTGGACTGATGTCAGAAAATAGTTGTAGAGCGATCAATAATGAGAGTAGCAAGATGATGTGAGTAGTATGGTATTGCTGTCAATGCCAGAAATCAAAGCACAAACTCAGAATGAGCTGGCATTAACTGAAAATACTCTTATTTACTAGAGTGAAATCAAAGGCTACTGGCTTTTCTAGCTATACTATGTTTGCTTACACAAGATCTTTACTCATGAGTATTTTAATTTCACTTTCCAGTTACACTTTACTTGGATAGACAATCTGTTGATAAGCAACTGCTTGATCAGGTTACGGTTTAGAATAAAGGCTAAGTGTTACGTTTGGGGTTAGGATAAAGGTTAGGGTTAGTTAAAATGTTACTGATAGTTTGTAGAACATCTACAGATGGACTATCCAAATTAAGTCTTACCCACTTTCCTAATTTAGTAATTACTGTACACGTGTAACATATTAATATTACATGAGGAAAGGTTAGTTGCATTAAACTCCTCTTCTTCTCTCCCACATCTATTACCCCACTCACTCACTCTAAGCTGGATACTGGCATTTGCCTGTACTGAAGAGCCCTATTGATATGGAACCACTTGAGGGGGTGTGGGTGAGGGGGGAGTGTTTGCTAGCAATGGTAGCTGGAGATATATCTGGTGTGTGTTATAGGACACTGTCTGCCAGTGGAGTGTTTAGTATATTCTGCTCACTGCCTCCTTTTTACTGCTTGGACTGGAGGTCTGTGTGTACATTCTTCCAATGCACAGTAGTAGTTTGTCTTTCAGTGGAGGTAAAAGTAACAGATCTATTTGAGGAAGGGAAAAGCCCCTGGGTGGTGGTGGATCTCTACTGGTGGGTAGTTCCTTGTTTTTCCCCCATGTCCAGAGATGGTCTGATAACAGTTCTTCTAAGAACTAAATGTTGTTTTACAACTCAAAATATGTGAAGGACAAGCAGGCTGATAAAGCACTCAGACATATCCTCCTTCCCCTCCCACTCAAATACATGGTCTAATGAAATGCAAGAACGCTGTCCTGCTCCGTCTTAGTCACATCTGGGGTTTGTGTTCCACTTGGCTGACTGCCAGTGTGGAAGAATGGAGGCTGCTGTGGAAGTGTGCTAAAGTGTTTGAGACAAAGGTCAGCCTGCTCTCTGGGTGTCAGGGAGCTAGTCTCTCAACTGTGTGGAAGAATCATTTTCTGCTCAAAATAGACCTGTGCTGGGTCAGTGTAGTAAAACACCACTGGTCATTGGAAATTGTACAATCGAGGTCTGATAATATCAGTGTTCCAAGACCCTTCTGCATTTAAGGCTCAACCTTGACTTTATTGGGACCCTGCTTACAAGACTCATTTAGATCTGTCAGTCATGTTTGGTTCTCTGCCTCTATTCCAGTGGTTATCAAACTGGGGGCCCTGAGTGTGAAACATAGTATTTTAATAGGCTTTATACACTGAGCATACAAAACATTAGGAACACCTTATTATTGAGTTGCACCCTGTTTTTGCCCTCAGAACAGCCTAAATTGGGGCATGAACTCTGGAAACCGTTAGTGAAAAATCAAGCAGCGTGGCAGTTTTTGGAGCACTCAAACTGGTACGCCTGGCACCTACTATACCCCGTACAAAGGTACTTAAATCTTTTGTCTTGGCCATTCACCCTCTGAATGACACACAATCCATGTCTCAATTGTCTCAAGGCTTAAAAATCCTTATTTAACCTGTCTCTTCTACTTCTACACTGATTTTGAAGTGGATTTAACAGGTGAACAATAAGGGATCATAGCTTTCACCTGGATTCACCTAGTCGGTCTTTCATGATAGAACAGGTGTTCATAATGTTTTGTACACTCATTGTATATTTGTATTTTATATTCATACCTTTGCCTATTCGATCTGGCTAATAACATTGAACTACGGTACTGCACCAAATTCTTGTAAAAAAACCCCATCTGTGGTTCAGAACCGTATCTTGACTGTTATCCAGATTAGTGACCAGAAAGCACTCGTTTCAGTCTGCTACAGATGCATCTTTACCAGAACAATGGGGTACCTGCCACTTTTTCATTGATCATTTTCATAATTCACATATGTCTAAAGATGTCTGTAACATCACACTGCCTTCAATAATTATCGGATGAAGACGTAAACATTCTGGTGAATGTATTATTTGTGAGGAAGAAAAAGGCTACAGACAGACCGTGCTTTCTGTCTGATCCTGCTCTGGACTCCAGAGAAGTGACATCCCTAGTTGATATTGGCTGCAAACATGAATTAAATTCAGCTCAAAATGCAGGTGTAAAACAGTCTTTCTTTATCTTGTTTTTTGAAAATGCATCACCGTTAGTTATGACAGGCTACATTTGCGCAGAGATTGTTTGCGTGTGCGGCGATTGTGAGGTTTGAACCACTTTTTTGGGGGGGTTGTGGGTCAAGTTTGAGAACCACTTCTCTAATCGATTAAGCCTGGTGCATTTTATTTGGTTTTACAGGAGCCTATCATACAAACACAATGTCATGCGAGTGTCATCCATTATCTGTAAATAATGCTGGTGTAATCTGACCTTCTTCCCTATCTCTCTCAGGCGGGAAGTGATGGCGAGAGCATCGGGAACTGTCCGTTCTCACAGAGACTCTTCATGATCCTGTGGCTAAAGGGAGTGGTGTTCAACGTCACCACAGTGGACCTGAAGAGGTGAGGGAGAATACACACCACCACGTTACACTAGCCTTCTCGCTCACTCCACCACCACGTCACGCTAGCTAGCTCATTCCCCCAGAAGGGGTCAGCCTTCTACACTTCCTCTGCTCCTGGAGAGCCAGGGGAATGCTCTCTCTCCTCTCTCCTCTCTCCTCTCTCCTCTCTCTCTCAGAGCTTTTCTGGGCTCTCCACTAACACTCTGATCCAACCCCACCTCAAACATTTTCACCACCCTTACTGCTTATTTCTTTTTCCCATGACCTTTCCCAACCCGGAGAAATCTGGAAAATAAACAAGCTGCATTCTGGAGAGGCTATTTGAGGTTGTGCTCACTTCCTCCCTAGATTTGCGGGTAAATTGTATTTTTCTTACTCTAAAATCAAAGCAGAATCTAAAAGGATCAGCTTCCCCTCCCAAAGTCATTTGAAGTCTATTTAGTCTTGGCTGAAAGTGCAGTAAATGTTCTGTAGAAGGCTGCCTGGCAGCTCCTTGCACAACCATTATATTCCTCAATGCATCATCTGAACACTTCCTGATTTTGTTTTTCCTCTTCCCAGGCCAGGGCTATTGCCATACAGTATGTGGGATTATTTTCAGATATAGTAATGGACTTGATTTCCATGGGCCTTAAATCATTGCTGTCTGACTGACAGTATAGTATACAGGAGGCTCTGAAGTGTTGTAGAGGGTATAGCTCAGCCATGCGGATACTTATGCATCGCTTAGCATCTCTTCTCCTGAGAAAGCTCAAACACTGCTACCTCTGCCAGGGTTGGTCCTGTGGGTAATCTAGAGTTGGAAACAAAACAAGACTGGGTAGTACACAGAGCAACCTTCTCTTTTACATTTGGAAGCACAGGGAAGTTGTCTTTGGCTATCTGTGAATGTATTTGCATATGTATCTATAACTGTGTGTGAGGGTGTGTAAGACGAAACGAGCTTCCAGAGGTCTTGTAAAAGGCAGTGGAGGATGTCCGCCCACTTAAGTGTCTGTTTTCTCCTCTTTTGTCAAACATGTCTTTGTTCAGTTCTGACCACATACTGCTTTGGCCTTTTTTTAAATGACTGATAAAGGCTTCACTTTTTCCACACAGTAGTGTGGTCACTCTCCAGTCAACAGAACGAGGCAAAGTATTGCACAAAATTGTCTTATTTAGTCCTGTTTTATTGCTGTATGGAACTTAAGGACAGTACAATTTCTAACCTTAATGTTATGACCTTGCTTTGGAAAACTATTCAAAAAGCCTTTTTGGCTGAATTTGAATAACACATGAATGCATTTTTATTTATCTTTTTGAGAGTACACTTACCCCCTTCCACTGTTCCTTAATGTTGCCATGGGGCGAGGGTGCTTCCTGTGCTCATGCCAAAGGATTGAGGTCACTTCCTGTTTTGGTGCCCCTGTGACTAGTTGGTCTTACGAGTCTGTTTCACAGCTCCCCTTGTAGGGAGACCGTAACCACTGTACTTTGCACATACCATTGCATGGTGACATGGCCTGCATGTGAAGCGGTTTCTATGGCTAGATTAGTGGTAGGCTGTTCTCTGCATCAAAGGTAATTTGCGCCTCACTTTTTTTGGTCAATTTTGCTCAGACATGACAACCCTGATAATTAGCAGACACAATAATTGTTTTTCTTTCTGCTTTTTTACTTTGTAATTATGTATTTTTGTGTGGATGATTATGGAACATGACTCTAGGCTATGTGCTGTTGATTGGTCATTCATCACTCACTCATTATGTTCTGTGTGTTCATCATATCTCACCTCCCAGAGACATCTGGAACAAAGCAAAAAAAGCCCTGTGGACAGAAGAATGCACATGGACACGCGCGTACATGACCCTGTTGAAAATAAAGTCCAACCCAGGGTGTGTGAGGGGGGAGGACTGTAGAGGGCCAGAGTGGTCTGGAACAGTCTAGCATGAGACGGGGACAGGGATTTGTGTGCTGTCTATTGGCCACAGCCAATTCCACTGATCTGCAATAGAATTGAGCCCTGGGAGACACAGAATAACGCTTAATGATTATTGATGATTTTAAAGAGTAGATAGACTAGATGGATTTTAGGGATATAAAATGATAGATTAGTGAGTAATCCGTGATGGCTTAGTTTTGTAGTATGAAACTTTATTATCCCTAGGTGAAACTTGGTTTTGCAGTGAAGTCATCCATACAAACAAGACAGACATTTCAACAACATCAAGGAGAGGGAAAGTGGGATACCTTGTCAGTTGTACAACTGAATGCATTCAACTGAAATGTTTACCACATTTAACCCAACCCCTCTGAATCAGAGAGGTGTGTGGGGCTGCCTTAATCCACATCCATGTCATTGGCCCCTGGGGAACAGTGGGTTAACTGCCTTGCTCAGGGGTAGAATGACCGATTTTTACCTCGTCACCTCTGGGATTCGATCCAGCAATCTTTCGGTTACTGGCCCAACGCTCCTACCTGCCAGGCTATCCCTTAACACAGTATAAGGTAATCATTTGGCTGATTTGAAAATTTACCAGTGCGTTGTGACATGCCCACTAAATCCCCTCTCTTCTCTGCTCCCTAGGAAGCCTGCAGACCTCCAGAACCTGGCCCCGGGCACACACCCTCCCTTCATCACCTTCAATGGGGAGGTCAAGACCGACGTCAACAAGATCGAGGAGTTCCTAGAGGATGTCCTCAGCCCACCCAAGTGAGTCGTCTGGTTGGCAACAGCATTTCACACCCACTAGGCACTTCACATCAGACTGCCTCCACAAGTATATACCTACAGTACAGTATACACTCTGCTTGTCAGATCTAACCAGGTGTATCATCGGTTTGTGTGTGTAGGTTCACCAAGCTTGGCACCAGACACCCGGAGTCCAACACAGCTGGGATGGACATCTTTGCCAAGTTCTCAGCCTTCATCAAGAACTCCAAACCAGATGCCAACGAGGGTGAGCTTACCATCCCTACATGATAGATGTGTGTGTATATATAACCCCATATTTAACCCCATATATATACATACACATTTTAGTTCCAGGTTACTACTCAGAAGTCAGTGGACAAGCAATACTTAGAAATGGAGTTACACTTGTGGTGCAGGAAGAGTTCTGTGGTTGCTAAGTGACAGTGGTAGCCTGAGGTGATTGGTGGCTGGGTGAGAGTGGGGGTCTGACATGGGAACACAGGGCTTTTGTTCTCTGGGGTGGCCTCTCTCTGTCCCCAGGCCCATTCCTTCCCCTGTCCCCCATGTCACCTGGCTGGGCTCTCTTTAAAACAATTGTTTAACCCCATCCAAACATCCTGGTAAAAACAACCGAGAGAGATGGACTAGAGATGCTCAACACACCTCTCTTCCCTATCATATTGTGTTATGACCATGGGAAGACATGATTTGTACAAGACACCAGGAGATGGTATACTGTAGCTTTGCCTCGGTCATATTGGCTAATGTTTTTCTGTCTGTATGCCATGTTAATCTGGGGTCAGCTGTTTTATGACATACAGTATCAGTTCATGTCCTTTGGTATCTTGGATGGTTTCTATTCTCCACCCTGCTGTAATATTGACCCATCGTGATGGTTGGCTTTGAATTCCTTCTGGGCTATGTCAACACTACTGCTGACAGTCCTATCTGAATGATAAGCATGCCCTGTTTTATAAGACTTTAAAATGTAAAACACATGCCTCGTCACACACTCTCCAACTGGCTATACTCTACAATCAAATGAAATCAGTAGAATTTGCTCAATAAACCACAATGAGTCCAACCCCTGCTATCTATGTTGGCTGCATGGACCATGCCTTATTTGGGGTCTCAAGAAAATGCTAAAAACTGTCAGTGAGGAATGTCTGTGAAAGTACTTATGCACGGCAGCTCTAGTTCTGCCATCTTGCTATGAAATGCTGCCCTCTGCTGTGTGTTTCTTGTAGTGTCTGTTTGGGAAGGGGTCCAGAATATTCAACACAAGGCAGGCTGGTTTGTGAATGCTATAATGCAGTTGACCGTTGCGATAGTGTAATGAGAGATGATGAATGTTCCTTTTTGTGCTGTAGGTCTGGAGCGTGGGCTGTTGAAGACCCTGCAGAAGCTGGATGAGTACCTGCGCTCCCCACTGCCTGACGAGATCGACCACAACAGCATCGAGGACATCAAAATCTCCACTCGCAAGTTCCTGGACGGTGACGAGATGACACTGGCTGACTGCAACCTCCTGCCCAAGCTGCACATCGTCAAGGTGAGACTGAGGGTATTAAACAGGATATTCTATACACTAGCAGAGTCCATGTAGTCCATGAGCCAGACCCCCAAATTTGGGCCTTTGGGCTCACTTGGGGTTACAATGTCTCATAGTGAGTTCTTTGAAGGTCTATGGTCCTAGAGTTGGAAAATGTCTGGTAGTCGTTGCGGGAAGTGGAGCTTTCTCCGGTTATCACTTTCTTCCCTCCTTCCCATTCGTTTTTCCCTATTACGGTCAATGTCAGTATACAAGAAGTTGTTGGTCACGTGTACCCTTTTTAACCATGTGTAATTGGAAAGTTTTGATTCACAGCTATCCGTCAGACCAATTTTTCTGAATGTTCAGGTCAACAGAACTTTGACCTTTGACCTCTAGGGTACATATCAGAATTACCAGTATACATTGCTTTAAAAAGGAACCCTTGATACATTGTTTGACAAGTGATTCTGAAAATATAACCAACTTTGAAAGCCACAGCTATAACTATTTAAAAATCACCCATATTATGCCACTGACAGAATAATTTAAGCTTAGCCATAGAATTCCATGTAGTGGGGCAGTTATGTTTTTCTGTTGCAACTTTGGTGATCGAGGCACCACATTTCACACACACTGCTAAAACAGTTTTTTATTTTTATTAAAAAAGGTTTGTAGATACACGGCCATCCCAGGCTTCACACAATCACACAGAAGTATTTTTCCAATATGGCCACCAAACAACTAAATGGGGTCTTGTTGGATCATGACCACACCTGTATTAAATATAATTGTAGTATGCCCAATATCTTAAGTTCATAGTGATGTAGAATATACAACCAAATGAGCCAGGAGTGTGTGTGAGAGAGAGCTGAGAGCTGTTGCCAGAGAATTTATGTTAATTTTGCTTCTATAAGCTGCCTCCAATGTCGTTTTAGAGAATGTGGCAGTACGTCCAACCGGCCTTACAACTGCAGACCACGTGTAACCACACCAGCCCAGGACCTCCACATCCGGCTTCTTCCAGATGGGGGGGGGGGGGGGGGGATTTCTGTCTGTTATAAAGCCACTTTGTGGGGAAAAACAATATATATTTGGCTGGGCCTGGCTCTCCAGTGTCCAGTGGGTGGGCCTATGCCCACCCATGGCTGCACCCCTGCCCAGTCATGTGAAATCCATAGATTAGGGCCTAATGAATTTATTTCAATTGACTTATTTCCTTATATTTGTATTTATAATGGATCCCCATTAGCTGCTGCTTTGGCAGCAGCTACTCTCCCTGGGGTCCGGCAAAATTAAGGCAGTTTAAAAACATTACAATACATTCATTACATAATTCACAACACACTAAGTGTGTGCCCTCAGGCCCATACTCCACTACCACATATCTACAACGATAAATCTGTGTACGTGTGTATAGTGCGTATGTTATCGTGTGTGTGCGTTTCACAAACTCGGTCCTGCGCCCCCCCACATTTTGGTTTTTGCCCTAGCATTACACAGCTGACTCAAATAACCAACTTATCAAGCCTCGATTATTTGAATCGGCTGTGTAGTGCTAGAGTGGGGGGGGGGCAGGACTGACTTTGGGAAACCCTGGTATAGGCTACTGACATTGTTTGTCATAGGGTAAAATCCATATGGGGGAAATGAATGGGATGGAGGGAAGAAAGCGTGATAACCAGAGATTGTTCCAAATACTGCACTGCTATCATACATTTTCCAACTCTAATAAAAATTACTGCCAAATCGTCACCCATAATCTATTTTTATTTGTCACAAGCGCCGAATACAACCGGTGTAGCCCTTACCGTGAAATGCTTACGTACAGAATTGGTTAGGAGCCCGTAAAACGTCAGCCATCTCCTCGGCACCGTTATTCCCCAAGTGAGCCTGACCGACTATTATAGTGATCACTTATCAAAGCTACCTTTGCTGATAAGGTAGCACAATGCTGGAATGCTGGTGTTTGCAAAACATCTTATGTATGGGAATCTTGGTAGCATATGCCATTCTGCTACCAAGTCATGTTGTACCACTTTTGGCCTGTAGAGGGATGCGTTCTCTAGACGTTTGTTCTGAGACTGATGAAGTAAGTTAATGTCCACCTCCATCCACAGGTGGTGACCAAGAAGTACAGAGGCTTTGACATTCCCAAGGATATGACGGGCATCTGGCAGTACCTGCAGAACGTCTATACGTGTGAGGAGTTCACCAACACCTGCCCCAGCGACAAAGAGATTGAGATCGCCTACCAAGACGTGGCCAAGAGGCTGGTCAAATAGGGCTATTCCCCCCCCCCCCCCCCGGCACTGGGACTGGTCTGTTCAGACACGAGAAAGAACTATGGACTACCTTTCCTTCACTCATTTAAAGCAAACCTAATGCATAAATCTCTCTGTTCCTACCGTTCCCTTTTTATTTTTAGAAGATTTCTTGAGTACATGAAGCTCAAAGGTCCATTGGTTGTTACTTTTTTGTTTTCTTTTTGTTCTGATGATTGTTTCGGGGCGTCTGACTGGCGAGGCGGTCGAGCTACCTGCCAGATTGGACGCAGGCTAGTGTGTATCCGAGCTTATCAGTTGGAGGGCCATCGACACACACTATAAAGTGGCCTTCCGGCTGACACTCTGTTTCCACACGGGAATATGGTCACAAGTGTTTTTTTTCCTTCTGTTGTCTGTTCAATATTGATTTGCATTTCATGCTTGCTTTGAAAGTAACCATTACAAGACTGATTTTGTGTGTTGGTTTAAACAGTGTTGAAAGCTTCAGTGTTTTTGGCTCTAGAGAGTAAATGAGGGCAGGTTTCACTGCATGTACTGCATTAGACGCTAGGCCAAACCACAGTTGACATATCAGCGCGATATTCTTCATTTTACTGTTGCGTTGCTTGAGTCAATTGGTATAACTATAATACAGGTAAGGCTACCTGTTGTACATGCTCTGATACCATTTACTCCATAACCTTGTATGTGGACACATGGGTGCAAAGATCCATGACAATTATGCTACCTGAGCTCAGTCTACAGTAGGCTTAGATGTACCTGTGCCAGGTCCTTAGATGTTTTCAGCTCAGAACAAGGGAACCTAAGATGCGTGAAATATTAGATACTATGTAGCAAACAAAACCAACCATTTAGACTTGTATGGGAATACAAACTGTCCTTCATCACTGCATTGCCTCATATCACTGCTCCATATAGACACTGACTCATATCACTGCTCCATATAGACACTGACTCATATCACTGCTCCATATAGACACTGACTCATATCACTGCTCCATATAGACACTGACTCATATCACTGCTCCATATAGACACTGACTCGTATCACTGCTCCATATAGACACTGACTCGTATCACTGCTCCATATAGACACTGACTCGTATCACTGCTCCATATAGACACTGACTCGTATCACTGCTCCATATAGACACTGACTCGTATCACTGCTCCATATAGACACTGACTCGTATCACTGCTCCATATAGACACTGACTCGTATCACTGCTCCATATAGACACTGACACTCTTGGCAGTAATGCTCATTTTGCCCAAAATGAACATATTTTTTTTCTCTCTCCTGTACAGTATGAAGGGAAATGTTTAGCTTGTGTTGTGCTGGCAGCAGTGGTAGTTTTATATTACACTTCAGCCACCGAAAAGGGGACATTTTATTCGGGTCTCACTGTGGATTGAATGACTCCTGTTATCTAAACTAGTGAAGTAACAAAAACACACTCGCCATCTTTCTATCGCATACAGAAGAACCCCGATCAGCCATCAGAAATGGTGACACTAAAGATATTTATGAGAATAGGCATCGGGGCGAGGAGACTGGTAATGTTATGACTATCATTTAGGATTTCATTTTCTCATTATTTAGAATGCTTTCAAAGGTAGTGAGTGTATTCTGTCATAGTTTCAAAATGCTTTAGTGTGGCTAAAGCAAAAATATGTATCGTTTTGTTTTTTCTCCCCTTTGCCATCCTTTCGGACATTTGTTGTAATACAAATTTGATAAAAGGATTTGTAAATATTTGTTTTGATTATTCAGAGTTCAATGTGTAAATTGTATACATTCATTGGTTGGTTTGAATTGGGGGGGTGGTGTAAGCCTTTTTTACCTGCTTGGGTTTTAGTACTAGAAGACATCTCCTCTGGCCTTTATTTGTTTTCTCTTGCTCAGACGGTTTTAAAAATCACTGCAAATACGACATGTGTATGTCAATTTCAGAAGAAAAGATCCAGGCTATGTCATGGCTTTTTTTTAAACAATATTGACATTATTGAAATAAACCTATTATTGGCACTCTGGTTTGTGGGTGTGATTTGCCTGGGGGTTGTTCCAGAAAAGAGGATCAATGAGTTAGCCAGCTAACTGTCCTAAAAATGCAAAAAATAACCATATTTTTGAGGAATATAGATTTGGAATTGTAATGCTATAATTTACTTATTAATCAACAACCCATATTCAAGACAAGTTAAGCTTCCTAAATGAATCAGACAATCAAGATATATTTAACTGCTTACCGTAGTTAGCTGGCTAACTTAATGATCCTGCTTTCTGGAACACCCCACTGGACTAATGACCTAGTGCTATGTTCAGTGGTGTAAAGTACATAAGTAATACTTTAAAGTATTTTGACTTAAGTTGTTTTTGCGGGTATCTGTACTTTACTATTTTATATTTTTGGACTACTTACTTCCTTACATTCCTAAAGAAAATATTGTGCTTTTTACTCCATAAATATTTAGTAGTCATTACATATTGAATGTTTAGCAGGACAGGAAAATGATTCAATTCACACACTTATCAAGAGAACACATGGTCACCCCTACTGCCTCTGATCTGGTGGACGACTCACTAAACACATGCAGCTTTTGCAAATACTGAGTGTTGGACTGTGCTCCTGGCTATCTGTAAAAAAATATATATAAACAAGAAAATGGTGCTGTCTGCTTTGCTTAATATAAGGAATTTTAAATTATTTATACTTTTACTGTTTGATACTTAAGTATATTTTTGCAATTATGTTAACTTTTTATACTTAAGTATAATTAGAACCAAAATACTTTATTTTGCTCAAGTAGTATTTTACTTGGTGACTTTTTACTTGAGTAACTTTCTATTTAAAACTTATTTGGGATCGGTGTCCCTTCCACGGGATGGTTGCGCTAACGTAGGCTAATGCGATTAGCATGAGGTTGTAAGTAACAAAACAATTTCCCAGGACGTAGACATATCTGATATTGGCAGAAAGGTTAACAAGAATTTTAAGCAAACTGCATTGTCCAATTTACAGTAGCTATTACAGTGAAAGAATTCCATGCTATTGTTTGAGGAGAGTGCATAATTTTGAACAAAGTTATTAATAAACATATTAGGGACATTTGGGCAGTCTTGATACAACATTTTTAACAGAAATGCAATGGTTCATTGGATGTCTAAAACTTTGCACATACACTGCTGCCATCTAGTGGACATATAAATTGCACCTGGGCTGGAATAATACATTATGGACTTTCTCTTGCGTTTCAAAGATGATGGTACAAAAAAAAATACAAAAGAACAGTTGTTTTTTTTCTTTGTTATTTTTTACCAGATCTATTGTGTTATATTCTCCTACATTCCTTTCACATTTCCACAAAGTTCAAAGTGTTTCCTTTCAAATGGTGCCAAGAATATGCATATCCTTGCTTTAGGGCCAGAACTACAGGCAGTTAGATTTGGGTATGTCATTTTAGGCAAAAATGTGAAAAAAAAGGGTTGTATCCTTAAGAGGTTTTAAGGTATGTCTACTTTTTCCACCACTGGTTACAGTATGTGTTATTGATGGTAGATGGAGCTGGACTAAGACCAGTTTTTTGTTTAACTAATTGACCTCTTCATAGTTTTCACTATAGTGGAATGAATGTCCAACCCCTCCTTCCCCCCTGAAGACGCCTTCAAAATCAGCCTCCAGCTTCATGTTTTGGAGCCTGTCTGCTTCTTATTCTCTTCTGTTCCATTGCACAAACAAGTCAATTCTACTCGCAGATAATTCCCAAAGTTGTGCAAGCAGGAAGACGTGTGGGGGCGTACAGTTGGGTGCCCTCCAGATCATTAAAGTATTGTGTTTCACTCCCAGACATTCTCTTTTTTAACTGAATAGCATTGCCACACAGTCTCTCCTCATAACTCACACAGAGGAAATCCACCCAGACGTAAACAGATGGATGGACTGGAGCTGTGTGTGTGTGTGTCTGTCTGTGTCTCTGTCTGACTAAAACAAGGCTGGCTATCATTTAGAGTCAGACCACACATTCATTAGGGGGGAGGTTGGTATAGTGTATTAGGGTAATTGTGTCATTTGTGTGAGGGAGGGGTTGTGTGTCCGAAATGTTAAGCCCGTGCTGTGTTCCAGTCTCTGCTCTGCTCCGGGGGAGAACAGGGAGGCAGGAACCAGAAGACCAACAGGGGGAGCCAGTCACCATGATCTGCGATGGCCTTGTCCCCTGAGAGATGACATGTGTCTGGTTACTATATGGCCATATGAAATTGTGTTAAATTATGTTTTTGAGCAAGTGGTTGAAAGGATTTTTTTTTTTACCAAACAATATTAAATGCACTTAAGACAATTATTCAGCCAATACCCTTGTTCTTTAGAACTGAATGTCTTGTTTATGTGTTTATCTGTTTATCTGTCACAAGAATCCAATAGAAAAAATATATTTTCCCATATTTCACAATTCATGTCTGTTAGCATAGTGACTGACTGGTATCTCAGAGCACAGTAAGGTATTATTATATCTGTACCTGGCATTAGACCTTGTCCAGGGCAGCGCCAGCACAGTTTACACGTTCCACACAACACCCATTTATACAGCTGGATAAATATTTACCCTAGCAAAGTATCTTACTCAAAAGTACATAGTGATGTCCCAACTGGGCTTTAAACCTGCAACCCTCTGGTTACCTTAGCCCTAGAATGGGACATCAGGTTGCTGATGGGAAGGCAACATTAGGGGATAGCAGGCCATCTTAAAAACCTACACACTTCTCTATACTGAATAGAGTTGAATTATGTTAAGTCCAGTTTAGTTTAATAGAGCCAGACAGTCTAAAGTGGATTTATACTGTCGTCTTGAAGAAACAAAATGCAATTCATAGTCATTATCTGGCCTTTCGCATCCCATGGCTCCTGATGAAGAACATGTTTATATTAGAGGCACAGAGCCTGGTGTTAAATTAACTTTTATGGACAAATATTATTTTCATGATCGTTTTTGCGCTGCCACTTTGACTGCCAAGAGCTGTTCACTGTTGATTTGTGCCACGGGCCGCAATACAAAGCACAGTGTTTAGCTTCACTGTATAGGCCCAGGCTGTCCTGTTGAAAAACGTTAACGTACCCCTCACACGCACCAACCCACCCGAGACGCGAAAAGCGCCCGCTTCTGGCATGGCGGGCACGCGGTGTGTTGTTGTTCTTGGAAGGCGACGGGGCAGAAACATTCCTCCCTGACTCCAGTTCTGTAAATCTCACAGTCCCATAATGCTTTCCATGCACTTTATCTGCGCCTTACATCTTCGGCAGCGTTGGCTTTATGGAGAAAATATGTTGGCATCCGACACGTCCCTATAGAAAAACACTGTGTCTGCGACTTGTTAGCGAAAGAAAACCGCCGGGAGTTGGACATGTTGATCCTCCAAAAAGGTGTGTTTTTCTATCCGGCTTTATGAAAGTCACAAGCACCATGTATCGTGCTCCTATGACTTACGTATTCGTTTTTGGCTGTGTTAGAGGCCTTGTCTGTTATTATCTGCATAGGCTTACTGCTCTACAAAAAATACAGCCACAATCACCTTAAATAGCAGAGGTATAGGCCTTTCCCCAGGGGGGTTGCGGGTAGGCTATTTACTGTATGTCTCTCTGCTGTGCTGCTAAGATCTTCATATGAAGTGTTTTAAGTTTTAATTTGCATGTGTTTTGGTTTATATCAGAAGTCAATGTTTTATTATTGGGCTATCAGATGTTAACTGCAGCTGACTGACTGGTTACATGTTTCTTCTGATGGTTGACAGTTTCTGGCAATGTGATAGTGTCAGTGAGTGAGTTACTTTACAGGCCTGCAGTCTCCCATTGAGGACAATGTGCCAGTGGCTCAGCAACACACAGTACTGTAGATGTGACAGGGGTACAGCAGGGTGCCAACAGCATTAAAGGGCATGTACATACAAGGTCTGTGCCAGTTACCACACAGCTTATGGCATTGTGGCGCCGTGTCACCCCTCCATCCTCTTAACAGGGCGGTCTACGAATGGAAAGACTTATATTCTATTCAGAGGAGCCATTCCCCGTATTACCTGCAGTTAACCATTGCGGGTTTGTGTGCACACTGTTTGTTTGAGGGTTCATTAAGATGTGGGAGAGAGGGTAGGTTTCTCAGCAGGGCATGGGGGACTCTTGTGGGAGATAGGGCGTTGTGGTGGTCCCTTTGGGCTTCCCAGTGAGCTTGTCTGGTGTCACCCCCCTGGGCCCTTCACTCACACATTGTGGTGAGTGTGGCTCTGTGCTGGCCTGGCAGTGAGGGGCCTACTACAGTCTGTGGAGGGTGGTCTGTGAGACAGCCCCTCAGGCCCCACTAGAGGACACTGTACCACACCAAGCCTGGAGGGAACAGTTTCCTGACCTGGCAGAAACTGGAGTCATGGCCTGAATCCCAACTCACCCACTTCCCGTTGCCCCTCGCCCCCCATTTGCGCATTCATGTACGCCTCTGCCATTTGCACAAGTGTCCCAAAGCTGAGGGAGTGAAAATGATTGAGGGTGTAGGGGCTAATTAGACCCTCAGCGACTTCGACCGAGGCTGCAGGCTTCAGAGCGAAGTGCTATCCCGACATGCACTGCGATATGTTTGGAGTTTGTGTAATTTCATACAAAATAATGGATAGGCGTGCCTAATAATGCCACGTGCATTTGTTTATCTCTGATTGTGAGACTTGAGACACGTTACTGAGGTTTATATATTGTAAAAACAACAGTGGTGATTTATTTATTAGAATTTCATGCTTGTTTTATTATTTAAAAGTGGAACATGAATTGCATCGTTCAAGTCAGGAGTGTGTCCAGAAGTTGATGAGTTTAGTGATCCCATCGCCACTCCCTGGAAGTCACCCTCTGAGTTTCGTCAGCAACACGTGACAACAGAGGGCTCTCTGAGCGAGTTGGTAGGAGTGGGGGGGGGAGCTTCACCGATGGATAACTGCATACATGGAGTGTGTGTGAAAGTGGGCGTGGTAAATAAGTGGGTGGATCAACAGAAGTGGGTGTATTGAAAGCGAATAAGCTAATTGGGCAGATTTGTTGCTGCTCAAGGTGGTTTTTCGTGGCTGATTGGGCTGCATGACGAGTCTCCTAACCTGCTACGTTAGTTTTCCTAAACTGCTATGTAAACATTTAAGCTGAACCGCGGTGCTCCGGGCTATGGCTGGGCTGGATTGATGGCAGCATTCGCGCGAAACTGAAAGCGCAAACCACTGCTTTTAACCAGGGCAAAGTGACCGGAAACATGACCGAATACAAACAGTGTAGCTATGCCCTCCGCAATGCAATCAAACAAGCTAAGCGTCAGTATAGAGACAAAGTAGAGTTGCAATTCAACGGCTCAGACACAAGAGGTATGTGGCAGGGTCTACAGTCATTCACGGATTACAAAAAGAAAACCAGCCCCGTCGCGGACTAGGATGTCTTGCTCCCAGACAGACTAAATAACTTCTTTGCTCGCTTTGAGGACAATACAGTGCCACTGACACGGCCCACTACCAAAACCTGCGGACTCTCCTTCACTGCAGCTGACGTGAGTAAAACATTTAAACGTGTTAACCCTCGCAAGGCTGCAGGCCCAGACGGCATCCCCAGCCGCGTCCTCAGAGCATGCGCAGACCAGCTGGCTGGTGTGTTTACGGACATATTCAATCAATCCTTATCCCAGTCTGCTGTTCCTACATGCTTCAAGAGGGCCACCATTGTTCCTGTTCCCAAGACAGCTAAGGTAACTGAGCTAAACGACTACCGCCCCGTAACACTCACTTCCGTCATCATGAAGTGCTTTGAGAGACTAGTCAAGGACCATATCACCTCCACCCTACCTGACACCCTAGACCCATTCCAATTTGCTTACCGCCCCAATAGGTCCACAGACGACGCAATCGCAATCGCAACCACACTGCACACTGCCCTAACCCATCTGGACAAGAGGAATACCTATGTGAGAATGCTGTTCATCGACTACAGCTCAGCATTTAACACCATAGTACCCTCCAAACTCGTCATTAAGCTCGAGACCCTGGGTCTCGACCCCGCCCTGTGCAACTGGGTACTGGACTTCCTGACGGGCCGCCCCCAAGTGGTGAGGGTAGGTAACAACATCTCCACCCCGCTGATCCTCAACACTGGGGCCCCACAAGGGTGCGTTCTGAGCCCTCTCCTGTACTCCCTGTTCACCCACGACTGCGTGGCCATGCACTTCTCCAAGTTTGCGGACGACACTACAGTGGTAGGCTTGATTACCAACAACGACGAGACAGCCTATAGGGAGGAGGTGAGGGCCCTCGGAGTGTGGTGTCAGGAAAATAACCTCACACTCAACGTCAACAAAACAAAGGAGATGAATGTGGACTTCAAGAAACAGCAGAGGGAGCACCCCCCTATCCACATCAACGGGACAGTAGTGGAGAGGGTAGTAAGTTTTAAGTTCCTCGGCGTACACATCACGGACAAACTGAATTGGTCCACCCACACAGACAGCGTTGTGAAGAAGGCGCAGCAGCGCCTCTTCAACCTCAGGAGGCTGAAGAAATTTGGCTTGTCACCTAAAACCCTCACAAACTTTTACAGATGCACAATCGAGAGCATCCTGTCGGGCTGTATCACCGCCTGGTACGGCAACTGCTCCGCCCACAACCGCAAGGCTCTCCAGAGGGTAGTGAGGTCTGCACAACGCATCACTGGGGACAAACTACCTGCCCTCCAGGACACCTACACCACCCGATGTCACAGGAAGGCCATAAAGATCATCAAGGACAACAACCACCCGAGCCACTGCCTGTTCACCCCGCTATCATCCAGAAGGCGATGTCAGTACAGGTGCATCAAAGCAGGGACCGAGAGACTGAAAAACAGCTTCTATCTCAAGGCCATCAGACTGTTAAACAGCCACCACTAACATTGAGTGGCTGCTGCCAACATACTGACTCAACTCCAGCTCACTTTAATAATGGAAATTGATGGAAATTGATCAAAAATGTATCACTAGCCACTTTAAACAATGCCACTTAATATAATGTACAGTGGGGCAAAAAAGTATTTAGTCAGCCACCAATTGTGCAAGTTCTCCCACTTAAAAAGATGAGAGAGGCCTGTAATTTTCATCATAGGTACACTTCAACTATGACAGACAAAATTAGGAAAAAAAAATCCAGAAAATCACATTGTAGGATTTTTTATGAATTTATTTGCAAATTATGGTGGAAAATAAGTATTTGGTCACCTACAAACAAGCAAGATTTCTGGCTCTCACAGACCTGTAACTTCTTCTTTAATAGGCTCCTCTGTCCTCCACTCGTTACCTGTATTAATGGCACCTGTTTGAACTTGTTATCAGTATAAAAGACACCTGTCCACAACCTCAAACAGTCACACTCCAGACTCCACTATGGCCAAGACCAAAGAGCTGTCAAAGGACACCAGAAACAAAATTGTAGACCTGCACCAGGCTGGGAAGACTGAATCTACAATAGGTAAGCAGCTTGGTTTGAAGAAATCAACTGTGGGAGCAATTATTAGGAAATGGAAGACATACAAGACCACTGATAATCTCCCTCGATCTGGGGCTCCACGCAAGATCTCACCCCGTGGGGTCAAAATGATCACAAGAACGGTGAGCAAAAATTCCAGAACCACACAGGGGGACCTAGTGAATGACCTGCAGAGAGCTGGGACCAAAGTAACAAAGCCTACCATCAGTAACACACTACGCCGCCAGGGACTCAAATCCTGCAGTGCCAGACGTGTCCCCCTGCTTAAGCCAGTACATGTCCAGGCCCGTCTGAAGTTTGCTAGAGAGCATTTGGATGATCCAGAAGAAGATTGGGAGAATGTCATATGGTCAGATGAAACCAAAATAGAACTTTTTGGTAAAAACTCAACTCGTCGTGTTTGGAGGACAAAGAATGCTGAGTTGCATCCAAAGAACACCAAACCTACTGTGAAGCATGGGGGTGGAAACATCATGCTTTGGGGCTGTTTTTCTGCAAAGGGACCAGGACGACTGATCCGTGTAAAGGAAAGAATGAATGGGGCCATGTATCGTGAGATTTTGAGTGAAAACCTCCTTCCATCAGCAAGGGCATTGAAGATGAAACGTGGCTGGGTCTTTCAGCATGACAATGATCCCAAACACACCGCCCGGGCAACGAAGGAGTGGCTTCGTAAGAAGCATTTCAAGGTCCTGGAGTGGCCTAGCCAGCCTCCAGATCTCAACCCCATAGAAAATCTTTGGAGGGAGTTGAAAGTCCGTGTTGCCCAGCAACAGCCCCAAAACATCACTGCTCTAGAGGAGATCTGCATGAAGGAATGGGCCAAAATACCAGCAACAGTGTGTGAAAACCTTGTGAAGACTTACAGAAAACGTTTGACCTCTGTCATTGCCAACAAAGGGTATATAACAAAGTATTGAGATACACTTTTGTTATTGACCAAATACTTATTTTCCACCATAATTTGCAAATAAATAAATTAAAAATCCTACAATGTGATTTTCTGGATTTTTTCCCCTAATTTTGTCTGTCATAGTTGAAGTGTACCTATGATGAAAATTACAGGCCTCTCTCATCTTTTTAAGTGGGAGAACTTGCACAATTGGTGGCTGACTAAATACTTTTTTGCCCCACTCTATATGTATATACTGTACTCTATATCATCTACTGCATCTTGCCATCTTTATGTAATACATGTATCACTAGCCACTTTAAACTATGCCACTTTTATGTTTACATACCCTACATTACTCATCTCATATGTATATACTGTACTCGATACCATCTACAGCATCTTGCCTATGCCATTCTGTACCATCACTCATTCATATATCTTTATGTACATATTCTTTATCCCTTTACACTTGTGTGTATAAGGTAGTTGTTGTGGAATTGTTAGGTTAGATTACTCGTTGGTTATTACTGCATTGTCGGAACTAGAAGCACAAAAATTTCGCTACACTCACATTAACATCTGCTAACCATGTGTATGTGACAAATAAAATTAGATTTGATTTGATTTGGTCTAACCAATACTGGAGAGCTGATGTTACACCCATCGTTGTTAATCCACCCACTGATGTTACACCCATCATTGTTAATCCACCCACTGATGTTACACCATCGTTGTTAATCCACCCACTGATGTTACACCCATCGCTGTTAATCCACCCACTGATGTTACACCCATCGCTGTTAATCCACCCACTGATGTTACACCCATCGTTGTTAATCCACCCACTGATGTTACACCCATCGTTGTTAATCCACCCACTGATGTTACACCCATCGTTGTTAATCCACCCACTGATGTTACACCCATCATTGTTAATCCACCCACTGATGTTACACCCATCGTTGTTAATCCACCCACTGATGTTACACCCATCGTTGTTAATCCACCCACTGATGTTACACCATCGTTGTTAATCCACCCACTGATGTTACACCCATCGCTGTTAATCCACCCACTGATGTTACACCATCGTTGTTAATCCACCCACTTCTTTTGTAACACCTGCTTTCAGACACACACTCCAAGTGTGCAGTTACCAGCCGATTAAACTCAACTCCACGATTTACGATGAAGTTGAGTGGCAACTAATGTGTGCGGCCTGGAGCGCAGACGTTCTATGTTACTGTGGGTGCTGAAATCAGTGGTGTTTGATTAAAACTTAATTTTATGTGAAGTCGGACTTGAGTCCGCCTACACTAGTCGCCGCTCAACTCCATCGTAAATTGTTGAGTTTAGTCGGCTAGCAGTTACCCATACTTAAGAAACTACCACTGGGAAACCTGCCATTGTTCTTATCTCCTCTACAGTCAGCACTTTTGTAGGAAGTTTGTGTATAAGTTACATGCCTTCTACATGAGTTAAGTATCTTCTTCTTGATTGGTATGTCTGGTCATTTGTGTGGGTGGCTTTATGAGATTACAATAGCGGTCTGTTTTGTTTTGTCTGTGACAAACTATTAGACATAAAAGACTTGCTCCGTCAGCACCCCTCTTTCCGCCCCCACGAGAAGATTTACCTTGCAATTTATATGCTATGCTAGTGTGTCAGAGTTGCCCTCAGGGCATATCTGTCTGGTATGTGGCAAATTATTGCTGTGTGAGTGTGCGTGTGTGCGTGCATGCTTGTGTGTTTGTTTAAGCCTGTATGTGTGTGTGTTTAGCATATAGAACCTAAAAGTATCAATGTTATTCCCTGGAAAAGAACCAGGAAACACCAGTATGTTTAGCAAACAGATAATCCGAGGCGTGTGTGTGTCTGGGAGTGCGTGTTTGTGTGTGTCTTTGTACTAAAGTGAACGAGCAGGTTCCCTTTTTAGACCTGTGGCATACAGTATACAGGGGGAAGAGGTCTTTGAAGTGCTGGGTCTGCCATCCATCTCCAAATTGCTGGCTTTCATTTCACGCCAGCTACTGCAGAGGCCAGGGCTATTAAAGAGAAACGCTCACTCGGCCCCTACCCCTCCCTACCAAGTCTCCATGGTGAAACTACAGCTAGAGTACTAGGCCACTTACTCGGAGCACAACTTAAAGATATGGTGAGGAGATGATTATACTGTCAGAATGCTTTAGTGTAGGGCAGAACACAATATAGAGAACTACAGTGGAGTAGAGTGTTGGAGCACAGTATTGTGTTCAATAGAAAAGAGTAGAGTAGAGAAGACTCATTGTTCAGTAGAATAGAGTACAGTCAAACATAGCACAGTTAGTAGAGTACAGCAGGGTTTCCCAAACTCAGTCTGGCTGTCCCTCTAAGTGCACGTTTGTTTTTTACCCTAGCACTACACAGCTGATTTCAAACAATCAAAACTTGATGAGGAGTTAGTTATTTGAATCAGCTGTGTAGTGCTAGGGCAGAAACCAACACGTGCACCCAGGACCAAGTTTGGGAAACCCTGGAGTAGAGCACAGCAGGCGCATGAGATCCGTGTGACACTCTCTAAAGTGAACCTCTGATCTCTTACCGCAGGTGCTCCTCCGCCCCCAACTTCTCAGTCCTCTGATCTCCAAAGCAAGGTGTCTGCTTTACTCGCCAGGAGCCATAATGGATGCTATCGCATTTAAAATTAACACTGGAGGGGGAGAAGGAAGGAAAACCCGGCCTATATCCATTGCCCTGCCGCTTTACCACAGTAGACAATACACAGGGCCTCCGTGAGTGTCTGAGGCAGGTTGTCTCTCCTAAATCAAATCAAATGTATTTATGTAGTCCTTCTTACATCAGCTGATATCTCAAAGTGCTGTACAGAAACCCAGCCTAAAACCCCAAACAGCAAGCAATGTAGGTGTAGAAGCACGGTGGCTAGGAAAAACTCCCTAGAAAGGCCAAAACCTAGGAAGAAACCTAGAGAGGAACCAGGCTATGAGGGGTGGCCAGTCCTCTTCTGGCTGTGCTGGGTGGCGTTTATAACAGAACATGGCCAAGATGTTCAAATGTTCATAAATGACCAGCATGGTCAAATAATAATAATCACAGTAGTTGTTGAGGGTGCAACAAGTCAGCACCTCATGAGTAAATGTCAGTTGGATTTTCATAGCCGATCATTAAGAGTATCTCTACCGCTCCTGCTGTCTCTAGAGAGTTGAAAACAGCAGGTCTGGGACAGGTAGCACGTCCGGTGAACAGGTCAGAGTTCCATAGCCGCAGGCAGAACAGTTGAAACTGGAGCAGCAGCACGGCCAGGTGGACTGGGGACAGCAAGGAGTCATCATGCCAGGTAGTCCTGAGGCATGGTCCTAGGGTTCAGGTCCTCCAAGAGAGAGAAAGAAAGAAAGAGAGAATTAGAGAGAGCATACTTAAATTCACACAGGACACCGGATAAGACAGGAGAAGTACTCCAAATATAACAGACTGACCCTAGCCCCCCGACACATAAACTACTGCAGCATAAATACTGGAGGCTGAGACAGGAGAGGTCAGGAGACACTGGCCCCATCCCATCCTAATGGCTTTTAGCCCTCAATTAGGCCCAGTGCAGGCTTTATGTAAGTAACAGACGGCTAGACAAAATGCTTTAACCATTAATAAGATGGAATGGTGTTACTCCTGAAGGATGTCAGTTCACCAGGAGGCCTGCTCTGAACATAAGACCTCTACAAAGCCCAGATTAGCCTGCTCCTTTGTTGCAGGGAGCTGTGATCTCAGTGGCCAGACTCAACCCTGTCTGCTGATAATCTCACAGGACATGTTGCAGTAAAGGCTCTGGCTCGGCACAGGACCTCCTGAAGAAAGAATAGGAGGTTGAACAATGGTGTGGTTCAGTACCTTTAACGATGGAGGGGAGGTTGGGCTAATTTGGAACAGGGTCTGAAGTGGATCAGTGTTATATGGTACCAGAACCCTGAGCTGGGCCGCAGGGCTGGCGCGGCTTGAAAGGCAGCGTAGGTTGGAGGAGCTCGGTCGGTTTTGTTGTTCACTTGTGTCTGGTTCTGTTTCCCGGGATGTAAAGGCGGTCATCTTGTTTTTATAAAAGCTATTTATTAGGAGTGAGATCCCTCTCGGTTGTAGTGAAATGCGCTGTAGCCTCACTGTTTCAAATCATGGCGATTTTGGGGTAAGTCTGGCTTTGATGGTACAACAGCCATGGGTTAGGCCTCAGACACACAGACTCACAGAGAAACACACATTTGACGCATGCATGCCCCCCTCCCCCCCCCACACACACACACCAGTCCACCTGTATTTCATGATACTTCCTTGTTGTAGTGCCTATAAATTGAACTGAAAGACAGCCTCAGAAAATCAGTGTATTGGTTTGATCTTCTCTCACTATCCCAGTAAATCCTCTATAGAGAGTTCAGAGACCTTCCATGGGATATCCTGCCCAAGCTTGCCCCTCTAGGTTCTGTCCCTGGTGGGTGTGGTGCCTTCTCCCCAGGCCTATCCATACGAGAGCCACCGTGTCCCTGCTCCTTCTCGTGCTCTGTCCTGCTCTCCCTCAGGCTCCTGGGCCTTCACTTTGTGACCACATTTTTCCACTGAGATGTCTGCCGGGAAAGGGACGTTTGTCTGTGTGTGTGTGCTTGTGTCTGTGCCATTTTTGGAAGAGTCCCTGTTTTCTGTCTGCCCCAATGCTCAGTAGACTCATTGAGCTACGGAAGCCCAGCGGGTCCATTTCTGCTGTGGCTCAACCACATAACCTGGGACGGAGCATCGGTTGGAAATTTGTCTTTTTTTCCACAGATCATAAAACGGAGAGCCTCCCCCGTTCTCTCCAGCCCATATTAAACAGCTCCATTGGCCTGGTTGCCGCTGGTTACAGTAAAAATCAACACCTCGTCTGCCCCAGACTGAGGCATTTCAGTGTGTGTGTGTGTCCATCTCTGCTCAGTCATGTGTGTGTGTGTGTGTGTGTGTGTGTGTGTGTGTGTGTGTGTGTGTGTGTGTGTGTGTGTGTGTGTGTGTGTGTGTGTGTGTGTGTGTGTGTGTGTGTGTGTGTGTGTGTGTGTGTGTGTGTGTGTGTGTGTGTGTGTGTGTGTGTGTGTGTGTGTGTGTGTGTGTGTGTGTGTGTGTGTGTGTGTGTGTGTGTGTGTGTGTGTGTGTGTGTGTGTGTGCGTGTGTGTGTGCGTGCGCGTGCGCCACTCCAGTGCCTTGGCCAAAACTCTCCTCTACCTCTGAAGCTCTGTAACTGCAGCCTCTGAGGGTGTTTGAGAAAGGGGGCTGTATTTTTTCCCCTGTAAACGTGCTGATGAGCATGTGTCTGACTTGGAACCATCTCATCAGTAGTAGACCACAGTGTCAGCCATTGCATCATACTCATTTACAATTATCTGCATTTGATGGATGATGACCCAATGAAAGTCGCTGTCAAATCAAATTACATTTTATTCAATTACGTTTTATTCGTCACATGCTTCGTAAAGAACAGGTGTGGACTAACAGTGAAATGCTTACTTACAGGCCCTTCCCAACAATGCAGAGAGAAAGAAAATAGAGAAATAATAGAAAAGTAAAACAGTAATAATAGATACACAATGAGTAACAATAACTTGGCTATATACAAGTGGTATACCGAGTCGATGTGCAGGGGTATGAGATAATTGAGGTAGATATGTACATATAACTAGGAATAAAGTGACAGATGGTTAACAGTAGCAGCAGTGTATGTGATGAGTCAAAGTTACCGCAAAAAGGGTCAATGCAGAACGGATATCTATTTGGTTAACTATACTGAACAAAAATATAAATGCAACATGTAAAGTGTTGGTCCCATGTTTCATGAGCTGAAATAAAAGATCCCAGAAATTTTCCATACGCACGAAAAGCTTTTTTTTCAAAGATGTTGAGCAGAAATGTGTTTACATCCCTGTTAGTGAGCATTTCTCCTTTGCCAAGATAATCCATTCACCGGACAGGTGGGGCATATCAAGAAGCTGATTAAACAGCATGATCATTACACAGGTGCACCTTGTGCTGGGGATAGTGAAAGGCCATTCTAAAATGTGCAGTTTTGTCACACAACACAATGCCACAGATGTCTCAAGTTTTGAGGGAGCGTCCAATTGGCATGCTGACTGCAGGAATGTCCACCACAGCTGTTGCCAGATAATTACATGTTAATTTATCTACCATAGGCCGCCTCCAATGTAATTTTAGATAATTTGGCACTACGTCCAACTGGCCTCACAACCGCAGACCACGTGTAACCATGCCTGCCCCAGGGCTTCCACATCCGGCTTCTTCACCTGTCTGAGACCAGCCACCCGGACAGCTGATGAAACTGAGGAGAATTTCTGTCTGTAATAAAGCTGTTCAGGGTCCCGTTGGTTCAAGACTTGGTGAATCGGTATCGCTTGCCGTGCGGTAGCAGAGAGAACAGTCTATGATGGGTGGCTGGACAATTTTTAGGGCCTTCTGACACCGCCTGGTATAGAGGCCTAGGATGGCAAGGAGCTCAGCTGGGCCGTACGCAGTAGCGCCTTGTGGTTGAATGCCATGCAGTTGCCATACCAAGCGGTGATGCAGCCAGTCAAGATGCTCTCAATGGTGCCGCTATAGAACTTTTTGATCTGACGGCCCATGCCAAATCTTTTCAGCCTCCAGAGGGGGAAGAGGTGTTGTCGTGCCCTCTTCACGACTGTGTTGGTGTGTTTGGACCATGATGGATCCTTAGTGATGTGGACACTGAGGAACTTGAAGCTCTTGACCTGCTCCACTTCAGCCCCGGCGATGTGAATGGGGTCGTGCTCGGCCCTCCGTTTTCTGTAGTTCATAATCAGCTTCTTTGTCTTGCTGACGTTGAGGAAGAGCTTGTTGTCCTGGCACCACACTGCCAGGTCACTGACCTCCTCCCTATAGGCTGTCTCATTGTTGTCAGTGATCATGCCTACCACCAACGTGTCGTCTGCAAACTTAATGATGGTGTTGGAGTTGTGCGCGACCACACAGTCGTGGGTGAACAGGGAGTACAGGAGGGGACTAAGAACGCACCACTGAGGGGCCACTGTGTTGAAGGTCAACGTGGCGGATGTGTTGTTGCCTACCCTTACCACCTGGGGGAGGCCCGTCAGGAAGTTCAGGATCCAGTTGCAGAGGAAGGTGTTTAGTCTCAGGGTCCTTAGTTTACTGATGAGCTTTGTGGGCACTATGGTGTTGAACGCTGAGCTGTAGTCAATGAATAGCATTCTCACCTAGGTGTTCCTTTTGTCCAAATGGCAAAGGGCAGTGTTGAGTGCAATAGAGATTGCATCAACTGTGGATCTGTTAGGGCGGTATGCAAATCAGAATGGGTCCAGGGTGTCTGGGATGATGGTGTTGTGAGCCATGACCAGCCTTTCAAAGCATTTCATGGCTACAGATGTGAGTGCTACGGGCGATAGTTCTTGGGCACAGGGACTATGGTGGTCTGCATGAAACCTGTAGGTATTACAGACTGTGCTGTGCACCCCTCACAAAGTGGCATTCATTATATACTGTACTGATGTTGTTTAATGTTGAGATGCCTCATGTAACTACTTTTTTTTTCATTTTCAATATTTTTATTTCCTGTTTTTCCTTTTTATAGTATTTCTTGTCTTTCTGCTATCATTTTGATGTGCCAGTACCGTCCCTCTTCTCCCCGCTACTCTACCTGTGACACACCTGACGTGACATAATGTCCTCCTCTCCCCTGTCACTCACCCAGCCAGGTAGCGTCTGCCCACTCTAGCCTGTCTGAGACCTGTACAGTACAGTGTTGTATAAAATTTGGTGGGCAGGTATCCACTCTGAAGGCAGTGGAGGAAACGATAGCAGGCCAGAACAATGGGCTGGCTCCAGATCTGTAGAGCTGTGCTTGGCCTCGCCCAGACGCTACGTCTTATTTCCTCTTTGATTACTCATGCCTGCCTCACGAGCGGTAGGCGCACTCATAGGTTTGTCTGTTTGTCCGTGAGAGAAATTACAAAGAAAAGGCTTTTTGTCAGTGACTGTTTTAGATTTTTGAGGCTGGAATACTTTTGTGATAATGTTGCATACCCCTTGACTTATTCCACATTTACAACCTGATTTCATAATTGATTACGTTTATACTTTTTCTCCTATCTACACACAATACCCCATAATGTCAAAGTGAAAACATGTTTTTCGAATTGTTTTCAAATTGATTGAAAATGAAATACAGAAACATCTCATTTACAAAAAATATACACATCCCTGAGTTAACGTTAGAATCACCTTTGGCAGCGATTACAGATGTTAGTCTTTCTGGATAAGTCTCTAACAGCTTTGCACACCTGGATTGTACAATATTTACACATTCTTTAAAATCTTCTACAAGCTCTTGCCATAGATTTTCAAGCAGATTTAAGTCACAACTATAACTAAGCCACTCAGGAACATTTAATGTCTTCTTGGTAAGCAACTCCGGTGAATAGTTGGCTTTGTGTTTTTGTTTCCTGCTGAAAGGTGAATTTGTCTCTGAATGTCTGTTGGAAAGCAGAAAAAAAGCACTGTTCTGCACTAACTGTCATTTTTATTCAGATATTTGGAACAACACAAATAAATAATCATAAGATTTAAAACTATATAAATATAAAAATATATACAAAAATAAGACTCATAAATGTCAAGAAGTAACAAAGACAAATAGAAACAAATTGTAGTTTATAAATACAATTAAAGAGAAACGAATTATTACACAATTACCCTATTGCTAACAAAAAACACACAAATAAAACTAAATTGCACAAATCCTATATCACACAAATACACAAATAGAATAAAACACTTATAAAGAAGAGAACCTGATTATCACACTATTGCACTTGAAACAAGAAACACACAAACTAATTGCACAACTGTCATCTAAACTTGACCTTGATGCAAAGTCATCAATTACATCATCATAAGAAATCTGCCCAGCAATTGCATGGTTAATACTGATGACAGCAAGGCCACTAAGGCGTTCCTGTGACATGGTGGACCTCCGGTAGGATTTGATGAGCTTCAGCTTTGAAAAGCTCCTCTCTGCTTCAGCTACGGTCACTGGAAGAGTAAGACAAATTCTGAGAGCAGACCACAAATTTGGATACATTTCTGAGAGCTCCCTTTCATGTATAAATATCAGCAGCTCAAGCAGGGTCATGGTCTTCGATGGCAAGTCAGGCAAGTTCTTCAGTTCCTGTGCAAGCTCTCTGCCATCCAAGTCTGAGTGTTCTTTATAGTGCAGTGTCACACTAACAGCCTCACATTGTTCTGTCAGCTCCTCATTTGAGAGACTTTGGCAGGTTGACAGCACTCCTAACTTCTCTCCCACATTTTCCAATGTGTAAAATCTTTCCTGAAGGGCTGAGGTTGCTGCATCAACAACGACATTGAGAAATGTCACCAGCTTCTTCAGGACATCACTCAAAGGCTCATCAAATGATTCGTATGAAAAGTGCAGCTTTGTGGACATCAGCCTTTTTTGTTGTAGAACGGCCTCTACATTCATACCCTCGCAAATATCCTTGGCTGACGTTTGTGCAGTCATAAAGCCTGTTGCCCTGTAGTTGCTGAGACTTCTCTCTGTCTTTCTGAGAAGGCTGACTGCAACATCCACATGCAGACTGGGAGACTGTATCAGCTTGCTCACATGTTGGATCTGGCTCAAGATGTCATACCACACCGCTGAACAGATGCTGAAGCGGTACGATGGCCACATGTTTTTTCAGGATGGCCTATCGCTGTGTGAAGGCTGAGAACAAGGTGTGCAGTTTGTGTAAGATGCCAAAGTAACCTGTGGCATTGACAGAGCTTTTAGCAGCATTTGATGGAGAGTACAGTGTTTATGTGTGTCCCCTTAAGGCCAGATTTCTAATTGCCAGAGACTGCACAATAGCAGTCAGACGTGTCAACACCTCTCTCCATCTTATCCTCTCAGCCTCCATAAGTGCCATCTCATGCTTATCAATTGTTTCCCTTTTTCCCCCCTCATTGCCAGTTATTTTCATGTTTTCATGCAGTTTTGGTGTTCTGGACTGCTGTCGTGTGAAGTCAGCAAAGAACTTGCATGATTCCAATCTGTCAGTCCCGAGTTTGCTAAATTAATGTTCTTCTTAGAAAAGAGTTTGCAACAGAAGAGGCTGTTATTTCTTTCAGAATACACCAACCAACTTCTAGGGATTTTTTCACCACTCAACAAGGTCTTCCTGAAATACTGGTGGTAGCAACTTCTTCCATCACTCTCATTCCTTGGGAAAACAAAGTTAGGTGGTACCTCACTTGGTCTTCTGCAAACTAGTTGTGTCCGAATCCTGTCAGTCAGAACTGAAGGCCAGTCAGCAGGGTCTGTAGACAGTGGTTCATCCTCAGCAGCAGGATTTGGTGGGGATGCTGCTACAGACATTTCTAAAGGAGAGCACATGAGCATTAGTTTACACACATTATTCACAGCCTTTATAGTGGTGGAACATCCCACATACATACCCAGTAATAATTAAATCATCATTGTTACCTACAATATGGAAACTTCAATTTGTATTTTATGTTATGCAGGGATGCACACACAAACACATGTGCATGTACCCACACATACACACACGTGCGCACAAACACACCTGAAGAATCCTGCTGGGGAGAAGTGGAAGCAAATGGGTCTTCATCCTCAGGCTCAGACAACATTTGTGAAGACACCTGTGTGTCTGAGGAGGTGGATGGCTCCTCATCCTAAGGCCCCGAGATAATTTCTGAAGAGGCCTGTGTGTCTGAGGAGGTGGATGGCTCCTCATCCTAAGGCCCCGAGATAATTTCTGAAGAGGCCTGTGTGTCTGAGGAGGTGGATGGCTCCTCATCCTGAGGCTCCGAGATAATTTCTGAAGAGGCCTGTGTGTCTGAGGAGGTGGATGGCTCCTCATCCTGAGGCTCCGAGATGATTTCTGAAGAGGCCTGTGTGGCTGAGGAGGTGGATGGCTCCTCATCCTGGCCAGTGCTAGAGTGTGCTTCAAAATATTTCAGGAGTGCCCCTGAATTTGCATTGAAATACAATATATGAGTCTGACACCCTAAATACATTTGTTGCACAATTAAATATACCTGTCATTATGCACAATTTATCAAACTTTCAGAATAGGAACCAAATGAACCATACAACCTCCTTGGTTAATTCTAGGCATAAGACACCCCAAAATACTCAATATATCACAAAATACCAGCATAATATAGACGTCTTCTAAGTTAGCCTACAGCATTGGACATTCCCCTTACTGAGCTCAGGACCTAGTCAGGACCTAGTTAACCCAATGAAAGTTAACCAAATCAATAATGTGCTAGTTAGGCTGTAATCGTTTTGCTGCAGGCTACACACATTATCATAACGAAACTGTGTGAAATTATATCCAATGTTATGTAAGCTAGTTGGACAGAAAACGGAATATTGTTGCCCGATGTGTAATAGCATAGGAAGCAACATAGGCTAACAAACCTAAGTTTTATACTAGCCTATTTCATTACATGCATAATATTATACTCATAAAGAGATGACATAGCTGCATACCTTTATCTTTTGCGTGTTTCTCCTCTTCTTATTTCCTCTTTTTCCTAAACTGGACACCTGATGGCTTAGACTTTTTCTTATCCATTTGTGTTGATTTGGCACTCGAGCATCAATACATTACCTATCCCCCAACACTGTCAACCAAGAGTCAAGACTGAACCAATTCACCTTGGTGGTGTGCAGACTGGTTTTATATTATTCTTAACGATTTCGCACAAACCAGAAAAACTTCAACAATATGTCTGTGAAACTATATATTCACAGTATTATGAATGAATTGTGGTTTATTTGGTAGCATTTTGTAGTGTGACTGATTTTAATAATTGCATTAGTGCTGTACAAAGTTAGAGGTGCACTATTTGATAGATTCCCCTGCTCCCCCTACCTCGGGCTTCCTGTGGGGAGACCTGAGGTCAACCTACCCCCGCCCCCCTCCCCGTCTCATACTTCTGAGTGGGAGACCTTCCCAGGCAGTAGCCTGCCTAGCTCACAAACTAGAATCAGGGCGCCCACTCCGACAAGGTTAATTGACCCACAGTCCCACACGGTGACATGACATCATCCGCCACTGAGTTTGGCTTTGCTTTCTTTTGATCCTAAAAAACTCCCTAGTCCTTGCCGATGACAAGCATACATGCAGCCACAACCATGCTTAAAAATATGAAAAGTGGTACTCAATGATGTTGTCGGATTTGCCCTAAACATAATACTTTGTGTTCAGGACATAATGCTTTGTGTTCAGTACATAATACTCTGTGTTCAGGACATAATGCTTTGTGTTCAGGACATAATGCTTTGTATTCAGTACATAATGCTTTGTGTTCAGGACATAATGCTTTGTGTTCAGGACATAATGCTTTGTGTTCAGTACATAATACTTTGTGTTCAGGACATAATGCTTTGTGTTCAGGACATAATGCTTTGTGTTCAGGACATAATGCTTTGTATTCAGTACATAATGCTTTGTGTTCAGGACATAATGCTTTGTGTTCAGGACATAATGCTTTGTGTTCAGGACATAATACTCTGTGTTCAGGACATAATGCTTTGTGTTCAGGACATAATGCTTTGTATTCAGTACATAATGCTTTGTGTTCAGGACATAATGCTTTGTGTTCAGGACATAATGCTTTGTGTTCAGTACATAATGCTTTGTATTCAGGACATAATGCTTTGTGTTCAGTACATAATGCTTTGTGTTCAGGACATAATGCTTTGTGTTCAGTACATAATGCTTTGTATTCAGGACATAATGCTTTGTGTTCAGGACATAATGCTTTGTGTTCAGGACATAATGCTTTGTATTCAGGACATAATGCTTTGTGTTCAGGACATAATGCTTTGTGTTCAGGACATAATGCTTTGTATTCAGGACATAATGCTTTGTGTTCAGGACATAATGCTTTGTGTTCAGGACATAATGCTTTGTGTTCAGGACATAATGCTTTGTATTCAGGACATAATGCTTTGTGTTCAGGACATAATGCTTTGTGTTCAGGACATAATGCTTTGTATTCAGGACATAATGCTTTGTGTTCAGGACATAATGCTTTGTGTTCAGTACATAATGCTTTGTGTTCAGGACATAATGCTTTGTGTTCAGGACATAATGCTTTGTGTTCAGGACATAATGCTTTGTGTTCAGGACATAATGCTTTGTGTTCAGGACATAATGCTTTGTGTTCAGGACATAATGCTTTGTATTCAGGACATAATGCTTTGTGTTCAGGACATAATGCTTTGTGTTCAGGACATAATGCTTTGTGTTCAGGACATAATGCTTTGTATTCAGTACATAATGCTTTGTATTCATTACATAATGCTTTGTGTTCAGGACATAATGCTTTGTGTTCAGGACATAATGCTTTGTATTCAGTACATAATGCTTTGTATTCAGTACATAATGCTTTGTGTTCAGGACATAATGCTTTGTATTCAGTACATAATGCTTTGTGTTCAGGACATAATGCTTTGTGTTCAGGACATAATGCTTTGTGTTCAGGACATAATGCTTTGTGTTCAGGACATTCAGGGCACTTAAGGGTAGGCCTTGTCAAAGAGGTGGGGCTCTAGGAGGGACTGAAAGATAGTGATGGTCTCTGAGTCATGGATGGCTGGAGGGATGGAGTTCCAGAGCCTATGACCAACCGTGGAGAAGGCCGAAGCACTGGAGCTACGACCTGAGGATGACAAGGTGGCCTGCTGTGGTGGAATGGAGTGCGTGTGTGGGTTGGTGGGGGAGAAGAAAGTCTGAGAGCTAAGGGGGGGAAGGGCTTTGTAGGTCAGAAGGAAGATCTTGTAATCAATGCATTGTGAGACAGGGAGTCTGTGGAGTTCACAGAGGACAGGGGTGATGTGCTGCCAGGACTTAGTGTGGGTGAGGAGTCGGGCTGCAGAGTTTTGAACCATTTGGAGTTTATGGAGGGAGCTCGAGATGATGCCGGAGAGTAGTGAGTTGCAGTTGTCAAGACTGGAGGACATGAATGCATGTATGAGGATTTCAGCGGCAGGACAGGAGAGGGAGGACCTGACTTTGGCAATGTTATGGAGGTGAAAGAATGAAGATTTGACAGTGTGTCTTATGTGGTAGTCAAATGAGAGGTTTGAGTCCAGGATGACACCAAGGTTGCGTGCATGGAGGGAGGAAGAGACCGTGGTGTCGTCAATGGTGAGGGTGGATTTCCTGCCTATGAGGAGGAGTTCCATTTTGTCACAGTTGAGCTTAAGGAAGTTTTGTTGCATCCATGTTTTTATTGCAGAGGCAGGATTCAATGTGGGCCAGAGGTGGGTTGAGGAGGGATTTGGTGCTGAGGTAGATCTGGGTGTCATCGGTATAGCAGTGGAAGTCAAAGTTGACGTGACGGAGGATCTGATCAAGAAGGAGGATGTAGATAATGAGGAGTAGGGGACCCATCACAGAGCCCTGGGGGTCACCCTATGTAACTGCAGCTGAGTCTGAGGTGTGGCCATTGAGGGAGATGTAGTGGTCCGGTTTGTGAGGTATGATTGTCGCCAGGACAGTGCAGATCCCTCAACACCTAGACCCTCAAGCCTGATAAGGAGGATCTGATGTCTCACTGCGTCAAAAGCGGCACTCAGGTTCAGGAGAATCAGGATGTTGAGGGCACCAGCATCAGCAGAGGTGAGGTCATTGACAACTTTGAGGAGTGCAGGTTCAGTAATGTGGAGGGGGCGGAGACCAGACTGGAGGGGCTCAAACAGGTTGTTGATTAGCAGGTGGGTTTGTAATTGGGAGGCAACAGTATGTTCCAGAGTCTTAGCAAGGAAGGGGAGGTTGGAAATGGGGCGGAAGTTATTGAGGATGGTGGTGTCCAGTCCTGGCTTTTTTAAGATGGAGGTGACTGCAGCTGTTTTGTAGTTGGAGGGGACGGTTCCATGGGCGAGGGAGAGGTTGACGATGTGTGTGATATATAAACAGGGAGCAGGCAGGCTTTGATGAGAACAGTGGGGAGAAGGTCCAGGAAGCAAGTTGTACTCTTGGATGACATGATGAGTTTTGAGATATAGGGAGAGTCAATGGGAGCAAATTCGGACAGCCGGGTTTTAGGTGTGACGACTGGGAGGCTGACGGGGAGGGGCAGCTGAGGGAGATGATGATCAGTGATGAGTTTATTTTTGTGATCTTGGAGGTAGTAGAGAAGCTGTTGTCACAGTGCTGAAGTAGTCTGGGAGTTCTTATTGGAGCTGTTGATGATGTTGGAGAAGTAGGTGGACCTTGCAGCACTGAAGGCATCTCTGTAGGTGGAGAGGTGGAGTTTATAGGCTTCAGTGTGGACATTTTGAACCCAGACTACCTGCTAAGGTGCGCCAGGCAGCTGCTAGCTTGCTTCAGGGCGCGGAATTCAGGGGTAAACCAGGGGGGGAGACCGGTTTAGTTTGGAGGGGGGCCAGAGAGTTGAGGGAGAGCAGTATTGAATTGTGCAGCTAGTTCATCAAATCAAATTTGATTGGTCACGTACACATGGTTAGCAGATGTTAATGCGACTGTAGCGAAATGCTTGTGCTTCTAGTTCCGACAGTGCAGTAATATCTATCAAGCAATCTAACAATTTCCCAACAACTACCTAATACACACATCTAAAGGGGCGAATGAGAATATGTACATATAAGTATATGGATGAGCGATGGCCGAGCGGCATAGGCAAGGTGCAATAGATGGTATAAAATACAGTATATACATATGATGTAGGTAATGTAAGATATGTAAACATTATTAAAGTGGCATTATTTAAAGTGGCATTGTTTAAAGTGACTAGTGATCCATTTATTAAAGTGGCCAGTGATTGGGTCTCAATGTAGGCAGCAGCCTCTGTGAGTTAGTGATTGCTGTTTAGCAGTCTGATGGCCTTGAGATAGAAGCTGTTTTCCTGTCTCTCGGTCCCAGCTTTGATGCACCTGTACTGACCTCACCTTCTGGATGGTAGCGGTGTGAACAGGCAGTGGCTCGGGTGGTTGTTGTCCTTGATGATCTTTTTGGCCTTCCTGTGACGTCTGGTGCTGTAGGTGTCCTGGAGGGCAGGTAGTTTGCCTCCGGTGATGCGTTGTGCAGACCGCACTACCCTCTGGAGAGCCTTGCGGTTGAGAGAGGTGCAGTTGCCGTACCAGGCTGTGATACAGCCGACAGGATGCTCTCGATTGTGCATCTGTAAAAGTTTGTCAGGGTTTTGGGTGACAAGACGAATTTCTTCAGCCTCCTGAGGTTGAAGAGGCGCTGTTGCGCCTTCTTCACCACACTGTCTATGTGAGTGGACCATTTCAGTTTGTCTGTGATGTGTACGCCGAGGAACTTAAAACTTTCCACCTTCTCCACTACTGTCCCTTCGATGTGGATAGGGGGGGTGCTCCCTCTGCTGTTTCCTGAAGTCCACGATCATCTCCTTTGTTTTGTTGACATTGAGAGGTTGTTTTCCTGACACCACACTCCCAGAGCCCTCACCTCCTCCCTGTAGGCTGTCTCGTTGTTGTTGGTAATCAAGCCACCTACTGTTGTGTCGTCTGCAAACTTTGAGTTGGAGGCGTGCATGGCCACGCAGTCGTGGTAAGCTGAAGGGGGCGTAGGCAGTCATGGTTTACAGTACGAGATGATGGATTGGGAGTAGGGTGGAGTGAGACCAGAGAGTGTTAATGTTGCTACCAGTAGTGTAGTTGACAGACCAGTTGTGAGGTGAGCCACGATGCAGCGTCTACACAGGATACATGATGAGCGGGCAGGGATAAGTACATCAGAGAAGAGCTGATAGTTATTATTCAGTCGGCGAAGATCAAGGGGGGAATAATATTTGGTCTGGATAAAACAGGGAGGGTAAAACTATAGTAATCCAGGGCACAGATTGGGAGCCAGTGGGCAGGTGCATGACAGCGATTTAGATCCAATAAAATGTCAGATAAATCCACACAGAAACCCCCACGGTCGGTAAAGCAGCAAGCCAGAGCCCAACTAACCTACTTATAACCAGCTAGCATTAGAACCCACAGTCAAAACACATCTGAAACACAACCTTTGCCAGCAGAGCAAAAGCAAAGAGAGAGCGGAAACTTACTCAATGACATTGACGTCTGGGGCCCACGCGATAGCAAAGTGGTGGCTGGGTTACCAGAGCGAGAGCCAGGGAGAGAAGTGCTAGCCGGCGAATAAGCAGGGGGAGGCAGGAGCTACACCGAGCCGTGGGACAGTCAAAGAGGGTAATCCAATAGGTATCCAGAGGGAGGTATATGGCGAGGGAAATCCAAAAAAGATAAATTCCCAAGGCAATAAACCAGAGGTGGGTCAGGGAACCAAAAGCCCAGCGATCAGAGGAAGAATCCAGGCAGGTGGAGGTGATCACAGCAGTCCAGACTCAGAGGTGGGCTAACATCCAACTAGCAAGCTAGCTAGCACTAATATCCAAGGTTCCACGGTCACAACACTCCAGTAAGCCTTAAAGTGGACAAAAACAACAGGCCGAAAAGTAGACAAAACCAACACTTAAAGAAAAGCAGACGAGTAAACACTGTTACTAAACAGGTACCAGGGAGAAGCGGCAGTCAAGCACGACGCCAGCAGATCCTCTTGCCCGGAAATGACATCACAGCGACTCACTGCTAATGTTTTGCTAGTGTAATTGAGACTGCAGTGCATGCACTTTCTCATCCTACAGTTACAAATAACAACTCCATTCAGAATATTAAGTAGCAGCCCAGTTGGCTCTTGGTCGGTATAGCCGATCCTTCTCCTTTAACTTTTAATTCTGTCATTTTAATTTAATCTCCCATTGATTAGATATCTCCTAACATTTGTCCCACACGGAGGCTCTATGAATGTAACATATTGCCGCTTTGATGACTTATGATTGGCCAACAACAAGCTACACGGCCATTCTCCACTCTCGTGAAAAGCAAGAGCAGCAGCATAAGTTATCACATTTCTCTCTCTCTCGTCTGCAGCTGTCGCATTCGGATCTGTATGGGCCCTTCCGGACAAGTCGGTTAAAATTACACATCAAATCAAATCAGACCCAGACCTGTGAAATAATTTCGAATTCGGGTCCTGGATCAGGGCTCGAGTATTCTGGTGCAGGTGGATCCGTGAAGACCTCTTAGTTCCAAGGTCTGCCCAAAACAGCCTTTAAACACAGGACTGGTAGCGCTGCCATGGAGGCCCAGACTGTAAAACCACCCAAGTGTGCAGATCGCCTGCAGTGGGCTGGTTCTCCTTCACCCACCCCACCCTTGCCTGCCACCAGAACCCCCAGCACCCCCCCCCCCCCCCCCTCGAAATCAAACCAATTAGGTGGTATTTAAAGCAAATTGGAGCAAGGCCGGATAAATTGGGGCTTTTCCAAAAACCACAAAAGGAAAAGTCCAGTAGGCAAAACATGGAATGGCTGCAGGACAAAAATGGAATGGCACTTTTGGGGGTTGATGGTGGTGAAAATATTTTTTGATATTCCCTTTTGATACTGTGATACTTTGTCTCTTACCAATACAGTGTTGCCTGTGTCGAAAGTTGGTCTAGAAATGTATCCTCTGTATAATTCTATCTGTTTAAATATAACCCATTAATCATGTGAATCTGGTCTTGGCAATGGTGTTTCTTATTCGAACAGAGGCTCAGGATGTTCAAAAATGACCAGGATGCATGGCTGCTGTGAGATCTGGCCCAGTGTAGAGTATAGACAGAAAGCAGCATGTGTGTATGGAGCCTAGCCAGGACACTACAGGGGCCAAATCCACTCTCTGTCTAAGCCCCTGGTCAGAAGAGAGGGGCCTCTGAAAGCACAGAGCTGGACAGTGAGGAGGAGTATGGAGTGTGTCTATGGAGTGTGATAGTGGTGCCTGATCCAGTGGGCTGTCAGTATTTTTTAAATTTTACCCTTATTTAACTAGGCAAGTCAGTTAAGAACAAATTCTTATTCAATGACGGCCTAGGAACAGTGGGTTAACTGCCTTGTTCAGGGGCAGAACGACAGATTTGTACCTTGTCAGCTCAGGGATTCGATCTTGCAAACTTTCGGTTACTAGTCCAACGTTCTAACCACTAGGCTACGCTGCCGACCCAATGAGTGTGTCTCATTGAGTGTGTCTGAAGGAGTGTAATATGTGTGAGTTGATCTGAGGGGGATCTTTAAAGCCAGATAGCTTGTCTGGGATCAGCAGTAATTGCCCACCTTGGTCGGGGACATTAGCACTTTTCTAGCGCTCTCTCTCTCTGATCTTCCTCCTCACTGTCATCTCTCAGGAAAATCCCCTCATGACTGAGCCCAGAATGTAAATGCGCAATTTTACCTCCCCCCACAAGCAGGCTTTGTTGCCTCTCCCGTTTTGCTTTTTTCATTTTTTTTTATCTCAGCACTTAAAAGCAATTATACCCTAAATATGAATACTTTCGAACAGACGTTGCTATTCAAAAGTATTTTTTCCTCCCTTCATCTGTCTCCATTTTGCCTTATGGGCAAAATGAAAGGGAGGAAAGTCAAGGTGTCTGGTGTCTGAAGATCTCACACCCCGGCTGCAAAAAGAGAGTTGTTGTAATGTGATCTCACGTTAAGGATGAGATCACAACAAAGAGGAGGCGCCACGTCACTGCAGAGGAACCATGGGAACTGTTTCTGAGCCCAGCGATGAAGACTCCAGTCACCCTAGTCATAGACTGTTCACTCTACTAACCACACGGCAAGCGGTACCGGAGCGCCAAGTCACTGCAGAGGAACCATGGGAACTGTTTCTGAGCCCAGCGATGAAGACTCCAGTCACCCTAGTCATAGACTGTTCACTTTGCTAACCACACGGCAAGCGGTACCGGAGCGCCAAGTCACTGCAGAGGAACCATGGGAACTGTTTCTGAGCCCAGCGATGAAGACTCCAGTCACCCTAGTCATAGACTGTTCTCTCTGCTAACCACACGGCAAGCGGTACCGGAGCGCCAAGTCACTGCAGAGGAACCATGGGAACTGTTTCTGAGCCCAGCGATGAAGACTCCAGTCACCCTAGTCATAGACTGTTCTCTCTGCTAACCACACGGCAAGCGGTACCGGAGCGCCACGTCACTGCAGAGGAACCATGGGAACTGTTTCTGAGCCCAGCGATGAAGACTCCAGTCACCCTAGTCATAGACTGTTCACTCTGCTAACCACACGGCAAGCGGTACCGGAGCGCCAAGTCACTGCAGAGGAACCATGGGAACTGTTTCTGAGCCCAGCGATGAAGACTCCAGTCACCCTAGTCATAGACTGTTCACTCTGCTAACCACACGGCAAGCGGTACCGGAGCGCCAAGTCTAGGACCAAAAGGCTCCTTAACAGCTTCCAAGCCATAAGACTGCTGAACAACTAGTCTTAATCAAACGGCCACCCGGACTATTTACATTGACCCCCCCCCCATTTGTTTTTACACTGCTGCTACTCACTGTTTATTATCTAAGCATAGTCACTTTACAAATTACCTCGACTAACCTGTACCCCCACACATTGACTCGGTACCGGTATCCCCTGTATATAGCCTCGTTATTGTTATGTAATTTAAAACTGCATTGTTGGTTAAGGGCTTGTAAGTAAGCATTTTATGGTAAGCCCCCCGATGCTCTACAGATACTATCAACAAAATGTCTGTTGATTAGCAACTGCTTGCTAAGGTTATGGTTAGGGTTGGGTTTAGAATAAGGTTAGGTCTAGGGTAAGGTTAGGGTTAGTAGATAGTTAGTTGAAATGTTACTAATAGTCTGTAGAGCATCTACAGATGGACTATCCAAATAAAGTGTGACCGCAGATTATCTACAGAGAAAACATGAGGTTACGCACACTAAACAGGAAACATGAGTACAGTATGACATTTTATATTGAAAACGGCACTGTCGTTATTGCCTCTCCATAGCAGCTTCCACTGGGAAGCATAAAGTGAAAGGAGGACACGCATATCCAGTTTTAACAAGCCTTTGTTTCCCATGTGACTGAAAACAGACTAAAACAATCATCATTTTACTCACTGCCTGTGCACACAGATGTAAAAAGCGATAGAGATAAAGAAAGAGAGCGAGAGATTGTGTATGTGAACTAGAGAGTGAGCATGTTCACTTCTCATGCAGGAAGTGAACAGAGACCTGGTCCACAGGGATCCCCGTTTCCCCTTTTCGCCTCGTTCCCCCCCACTCAACTCTAGATTCCACGGTAATGGAGGGAGGCCCAAGAAGAGCCTGGCAAAGGCTAGAAGTGTGTGTGTGTGTGTGTGTGTGTGTGTGCGTGCGTGCGTGCGTGTGTGTGTGTGTAATTTAATGTAGTATGAAGGAAGCACTAGCTCTTCACATGAACATGTGATTGTTATTCAGAGTTTACTGTGTGAGAAAGAGGACAATGTGTATCGATTATGTGGATGTGGATGTTTTTTTAAGACATTTCTGGGAACTAGATTTCTAGTTGTCCTACTGTAGGTCACTGATGATGCACAGATATATAAAGTTGAATCCAAAATAAGGAATCTAACTCATGCAAGAACCTAATACAGTGCATCAGTGTTGTTCTGAAATGGTCTGAAAGAGATTTGCTTTGCACTCTATTTCAAATGTTCTGTTTTCTGTCATTTTTACTCTATGAATGTGGCCTAATCAAATTAAGGGTAATTTGGTACGAAAATATGAAGCTATGTGGACATTATGTAATGAAGGAACCCACAAAGAACAACTCAAACCCATTAAGTGGTCATAATTAAGAATGTATATGTTGTGGTCTTGGTCAGTAAACCCCATGACCACCCACTGGACACAGACGTCAATTCAACATCTATTCCACGTTGGTTCAACATCATTTCATTGAAATGATGTGGAAACAATGTTGATTCAACAATGTGTGCCCAGTAGGCATGGTCTTAGTTAAGGAACTTGCGGTCTGATTGTCTGTCCTGCTGTAGTGGTCTTGCAGGGGAGTAAGGGAGAAGCTTTTTTTTGTCCATAAAATAGCACTGCTTCTCATTAAGTTATTATAAATAAATTCCTGGTCTACTCAGTTTGGCAATTCTTCATTTCTTTTATCCTCAACTCAAATTCATGTCGGCCTCTATGATCCTGACTCAGTTGTGCAGTTGATGATGTATGTAGTGTGAACTACAGTACTTTAATATAAAAGTAGCAAATTGAGAAGTGCATGCAATTGTAACATAATTATTCAACAGCACTTCACCTGCACCATATACAATGAGAACTGGACTGTCTGTTCAAAGATGAGAGCAGGGTTTCTAAGCTTTTCCAACCATTTTGTTTCAAACTAAGCTCTGATTCTGTGTTTCTCCACACAGGAGCATTACGTTTATCTAGATCTGATAGTGTGAGTTTGTCTGATTATTTTCTGAGCTGGTCCTTCGTCAATGATCCTCATGGGTCTCCGTGGTAACAGAGGTTTGGCTCCATGGAGAGTTCCTCCGCTGTGGGAACTGCATGGTGTTTGGAGAAACAGAGAACTGTCTCTGTAGAGTTACATTGTATGAGAAACTACTTTAAGTGGGAGATTCTCACCCACTCTTCTTTTGCCTCTCCATCTTCTTTCCTTTCCTTTCTCTCTCTCTCTCTCTCTCTCTCTCTCTCTCTCTCTCTCTCTCTCTCTCTCTCTCTCTCCCCTCTCTCTCTCTCTTTCCCCTCTCTCTCTCTTTCCCCTCTCTCTCTCCCCCCCCTCTCTCAGATCTCTCTCTCTCTCTCTCTCTCTCTCTCTCTCTCTCTCTCTCTCTCTCTCTCTCTCTCTCTCTCTCTCTCTCTCTCTCTCTCTCTCTCTCTCTCTCTCTCTCTCTCTCTCTCTCTCTCTCTCTCAGATCTCTGTCATTGAGTTCATCATGTTCCTCAGTGTGAGAAGGGTTGTATCACTACTCTGATAGACCAAGAGCCCTTGGCTCTTCCCGTTCTCGGTCAATCTGTGGGAACCGTGATTTTGGACGGCAGCCGCTTTTCCCACCACCAGTCCAGTTAGAAAATAGACCCAGTCATACTAAGCACCCAAATCAAACCGGTTTTAGCCCGCTTGCCTCTTCTCATGAGTTCTGGGAGGAGAGAACAGCAGCTCCAGAATAAGCTCTAATGGGTTTCGTATGCAGGTACCGCTGGGCCGCTGTGTTCATGAGAAATGATGGCTTTACGATCATGCACTCTTTCCAAAACATTTTTTTTCTTCTTCTCCTTACTTCTTCCCAGTTTGTATTTATAAATAACGTTTCTCATCTTTTCTTCTTCTCTTTTTGAAAAATAGTATTTTCTCTTTCAACTCGGTTTGACATCTCAATATCGGACACACCTTCTTTTGCGGGCCATTGGTTGAAGCCTTATTCAATCACGCCTAACAGTCCAATCAGAGCTTTGTGGATGTACGCCCCATATGTTTATATAACACCCTGCACTGCTCTGGTTTCCTAATTTTTTGGTTCTTCACGTGTCTTTGGTTACTAGCCCGTTAAGCAGCTTTCTTCAGAAAACTAGCTCTCAATTTAACTGTTCCTTTCGGTGTGGGTTTCTACGCCACCACGGAGTGTTGAGTGGCAAATTTGTATATTTTCAGGAATTCAGCTTCACTCTACAGAGTGAAGTTACCTGGGTTAGCTTGTTAGCAGCGCTTTTTGTCGTTAGCCAGCTACAGTTCACCTTTTGCCTGGCCTACTCACAATTGGCATTGTTAGCTAGCTAGCTCCACTGCTTTATCATCCTGCTAATAGCAGGTTCCCACACATTTTAGCTACTTCTACCCTGGGTCTTTAGCTCTCCGTCGGTTCCCATCGTTCAGAGTTAGCTACCTGAACTTTTGAGTGTCTTGAGCACCACTGATGTTTTAGCTAGCAATCTCTGGGCGAAACCCCCATTCTGTGTGTTTGGCTAGCATGAGTGGTGTTGTTTTTTCAGTGTGTTACCACACCATTGAAGCACCATGCCTTTTACATTCCCCTGTGAAAGATAACCCAGCGGTTCGTTCTACCTCGAGATGCTTGGTTTACACACAGAGTCGGCACTTGGTATCTCAAGCGGTGGCTCGGCTAGCTGGCTATCATCACTCAGGTGAAGATAGCCAGCTAATTAGCTAGCGTCGCTGTTGGCTCTACTTTCACTACACTGAAAGTATAAATACGGCATTTTGTTTACCACCACCCTGTTAAATAAAGTTTTCTGTTTCTACTTACCTAGCTCAAGCGCACGTTAACCTGTGTTTCTTCCGATTTGCTTTAGTCTGTCCGGGTGAAACGAGATGTCGACAGGCTTACCGGCCAAGTTGTCAGGGAAGAGGGAGAAAAAGCAGCACAAGCCTAGCAAAGCTTGCTCTGGCAATTGTGGGCATCACATGTCCGGTACGGATTCCCATCTGCTCTGTACTACTTGCCTCGGCGTTGAACACGCTATGGAAGCTCTCGTCGACCACACAAGTTGTGTGCATTGTGCTCGTATGGGCTCCGGTGTCCTTAGAGCAAAGTACACGGAAAGTATTGCCCAGGCCTCATCTTTGCTCGAGGATGACTCTGTTGACAATGAAGTCCCAGAGGTGGGAGAAGCTACTCAGGGATCCCCTCTGTCTGTGCTTCAGGCTGTTTTGGAGAACCCTCACCTTTCCCAGGGGGCAGACCTTAATTCCAACGAATCCGGAAGTGAGAACAACGGCATATCTCTTGCCGCATCAGGCAGTGCCCTCTCTGACCAGGAGATGGAGTACGCCCTTGAAAAATGTATCCTCTCTGCTCAGTTTGTGCTACCCAGCCAGACTGAAGAGGTAGGGCAGGAGTCAAAACTGACCTCCCCTTATTCGAGGCAATCAGACGCTGCCACCCGACTTGATGTTGAGAATCCCACGCCTCCCCAACTTCTAAGAAGACTAGGATGGATACAATCTCCTCTCAGAGTAATTCTACATCCGTCCGACAGCGTGTACCAGTCTTCCTGGGCGGAGCCACTCAAGTCACTTTTTCCTGTGACTGGCTACGCCCACTTGGATATGCACGGCATTGAGTCGTCGGGATGGCTCAGCCCGCCTTCTGTGGAGCATTCCCTGGCTGAGCACTTCGACCCGAAGGCTTTAAGCTCTACTTCCTCTGCCCCCAAGCTCACTCATCCCAATGACTGCTTCACCGCATCTATGTATGAGAGGATCTGCAGCTCAGGCGGGGTGTTCCGTGAACGCAGCTGCCCTCCTGTCCATCTACATGGCGGTGCAGGCTAAGGAGCTGTGCATCTCCCTGGCGAATGGTCGCACCATCACCCAGGAGAAGCTAATGGAGCAAAGTCACCTTGCCGACCATACCACCTGGACCCTCAAGTGTACCGCTGAGGCTTCTGGGGGGGTCATGGCGCACACGACCGTCGACCAGAGAGCCCTCTGGTTGAACAACGCAAGGGTGTCTGAGAAGGGGAAGATCCTGGACAGATCGATTCCACCAGGTTCGAGTCTAAGACAAAGGAGACTGAGGCTCGGGGCTTCCTGATACCACAGAAACAAAGCCCCAGAAGCCCATGTTCTCCCAGGTTGTCACCATGAGGCCTCCCTCACAGAACTAGAGGATCCCTAAGAAGCCTCAGCAGCCTTCTCTGGCAGCTCCGACCCAGGGACAGACTCAGTCCGCTCACCAGCAACCCGGTGCCTCAGGGCACAGGCGTCACTCCACGCAACGAGCAGCGGAGATCCCCTCCATCTGGAGGGAAGGGGAAGAAGCGGCACACCTAGCACAAGGCGCAGCGGCTCGAGGAGCCGGCATATATAGCCCTTCTTACATCAGCTGATATCTCAAAGTGCTGTACAGAAACCCAGCCTAAAACCCCAAACAGCAAGCAATGCAGGTGTAGAAGCACTGTGGCTAGGAAAAACTCCATAGAAAGGCCAGTCTCCTCGGGAGTCCTGCGACAGGTCACACACGGCAGAGGTGTAGCACGGAAGCACCCACCTCAAGACCCATAAACCCTCGTTGGGGCGGGTCAGCACCACTGTTCCCCAAGTTCAGTTCTCAAATAAAGAGTTTCCATCACATCCAGGCCCACGGCCGAGGGTGATTGTTTTGCATAGGAACATTCTGAACAATCAACCTCTCGAAGGCGTCCTTGTTCGGCCACCAGGCCTGGCAGGCCCCCTGTGGGACGATTGCCACAGGGCTCCCCTGTCCCCCCCAGTGGACAGGCGGGTTCCCTTGCTCCTCACAGAGAGCAGTGGCATGAGTGTGCAGTCCTACGCACCGTAGACCAGGAGTACAGACTACAATTCGCAGTGGCCCCCCACGTTTCATGGGAATAGTGCAGTCCACAAGGGTAAGCGGGTTGAGTCCTCAGAGAGCCATTTGAATGGTTCTGAGAGAGGAAGCTCCCAGGGCTTCGATGCTAACACATCGCATGCTGTTAGATTCAATTCTGCCAAATGAGTGGTTCACCACAGACCTCAAGGATGCTTATTTCCACATCAGAGTTTATCCTGCACACAGGAGATATCTAAGGTATGCCTTCGACGTGGAGAGAGTTACGGTTTTTCGTCACTGCCTCTGAGTTTGCCTGGCAACATCAGTCATGTACTGGATGTGTCTGAGTCTTCTTGGGCTCATGGCCTCCATGATTGTGGTAGTTCTGCTTGGTCTTCTCCTCATGAGTAGCATTGGGTGACCTCACTTTGCTTGGACCTGTCTCTCCACCGGCACAGGCGCGTGCTTCTCTCTGCAAAGTGAGCAGAGAGCACTTCGATGCTGGAGAGACCCATAAGGCGGGTCTGCCCTACTGGGAGAGCCTTCATGCGCAAAGTAGTGACAAGGGATGGGGGGCAGTCCACGAACGGCGTACGGTGGGCTTGCCTCCGAACATGGTTGCCAAAATTCAGAGCGCCAGAGCCCCTTCTACAAGAGGTCTTTACGACCTGAAGTGGAGGGTATTCGAGAGGCAGTGTGAGAGACGCGAGTTGGTCTCCTTTCAGTGTTCCATCCCTGCCATTCTCTCCTTCCTACAGGAATTGCTTGACAAGGGCAAGGCCTTTGTCGTTAAGGTCTACTTGGTGGCGATCTCAACCTGCCATGTAGGACTAGGTGAGACGACGATTGGGGCACACCCCCTGGTTTGGCATTTATGAAGGGAGCGTGCCGTCTCCGTCAAGTCTCCAAGCCACTTGCCCCATCATGGGACTTGGGACTGGTTCAGGATGCACTTACAGGCGATCACTTTGAACCCCTGGAGACAGTGGATCTTAAGACTCTGTCTTATAAGACAGTCCTGTTGCTCGCCTTGGCTACGGCTAAGTGCGTTAGCGACCTTCATGCGCTCTCGGTTCATCCTTCATGCACTCAGTTTGCCCCTGACTACTCCAAGGTTATGATTTGTCCTAACGCTGCGTTCATTCCTAAGGTCATTCCCATGACTTATAGTAGTCAAGCCACTGCTTTGCCAACCCTGCTCGGGGTAGGGCTTGGTTCAAACAATGCCTCTCCCATTGGAGGCTATCGCCAAGGCGTACAGTTGTCGGGGATTGCAGTCTCCCCTGGTTGTCCAGGCACATTCCACTAGAGGAATTGCCACGTCAAGGGCACTGTTCAGAGGCATCTCTGTCTTGGAGATATGTGCTGCAGCTAGTTGGGCTTCCTCTCACACTTTTGTGAGGTTCTATCGCCTGGACGTTACTGCGCCCTCCCTGGTACATACAGTCCTTAGCGCTGGAGCTGAGTAGGATGGATTATGTACATTATCATGTACCACAACAGGCTTTTCAGGAAACGGGCTATTGAAAATCGGGACGTTTTGCAAGTGTCCCATAGTGAGATGTCGAACTTAGTCGACTGAAAAAGAACTTTGGGTTACGGTATTTAACCCCGGTTCTGTGAAGGAGATGTGGGAGACATCTCACAAGATTGCCCCTCTTGCACAACTCGTGTAAGAGGTAGTTCTTAGAATGAGGAAACTAGAGCAGTGCAGGGTGTTATATAGACATGCAGGGCCTGATTGGCCTGTTAGGCGTGATTGAATAAGGCTGACCCGCAAAAGAGGGCGTGTCCAATGGTGAGATGTCTCCTTCAGAGAACTGGAGTTACATACCGTAATCCAAAGTTTTATGTTGTATTACTGTCATCTAGCTGATGAGTTGTGTGTTTGCTCACATGCATTTTGGTGTTTATGTACCAGTATGTTTGATTGCCATGTATCTGTGGGATTGCTCACTGAAGAATAAATCTCCCAATCTCCTCATACTGTAAGACCATTCATCAAGCCGTCTGACTTCTATCACATCCATTCAACTTTGAGTGTGTTTCCCGTCTTCATGGAGAGCTACAGTTTTAGGAAGAGGGCAACAACGAGGGAACAGAGGGAACATTAAAAACACTGAACTCTTCTCGTCGTATGTCTATGACAAAGCCAAAGCCAGATGGGAGTTCTTCTGGCCCTCACATGTGAAGCACATGCTCACAGAGTGTGTGAAAACAGCTGTAAAATTCCCCAGAGCTCTAGCTAATTGAAAGCTTACCATCTTCTCTTTGTATTTCCTGAGCTGTGGGGGAGCGGCATGGAGGGGCACTGGCTCTGTGATGAGACTAAAGGAAGTGGATGGGAGTGTTTAAGACAGCACAGATCTGTCATACACTGTGAAGTGGAGTGCCACTCTTTCTGTGTGAGAATCTAACCGGTGTGAGATCTGTCAGTGGGGATTCTCTCTGTGTGTGTGTGTGTGTGTGTGTGTGTGTGTGTGTGTGTGTGTGTGTGTGTGTGTGTGTGTGTGTGTGTGTGTGTGTGTGTGTGTGTGTGTGTGTGTGTGTGTGTGTGTGTGTGTGTGTGTGTGTGTGTGTGTGTGTGTGTGTGGGGGGGGGGGTGTTCTAAGTTAATTGAATGCAGTGGTGTCTGGAGCCTGTGTGTGCGCAACCTGAGACTTTGTTGCCCACAGAAGGCCTGAGAGAAAAGAGTAGCTTGGGAGGAGAAGACAGAGTTTAAAGGTAAAAAGGAAGAGAGAGAAAGCAGCATACCAGGGAGGGAGAAAGAAACAAGGGAGTGAAGGAAGCAGCGGACCTTTTCATGGCATCTCAAAAGGTAGAACTAGTTTAAGAGTTAGGGATTGTGGGCATTGTATTTCAGGTTAACCACAGAACTGATATCAGACCACCCTAAGAGAGAGTGTGTTTAATCCTGTGGGCAGACATCAAATGGGCCAAATAGATGCCATCAGCACTGCATAAATTAACACCCAACCTTACAGTGGAAAAGAACGCCGACATTCCTAACTTTGACTCTTTTGTTTTTTAACAAGTGACAACTTGCCAAGGTGCACTGTGCTGAGATTGCCAGGGTGGTGTCGGATTCCTGGGACGTGCTTTATTTACGCCCTGGGTACTGCCGTGTTGACAGCTGTGGCGTTTGTGAAGCACTGAGGAGTGTGGGTAATTTGCCAGTGAGAGGCGTACTGATGGTAGGCTGGGGGATAATTAAGAGCGAAGGCTTGGGTAATGCACCACCATTGAGATGATGAGATGACAACACAGAGAGAAGGGTTTTGAGGAACACGGTATCATTTGTATTTCTGGGTCAAAGCCTAAGAGGGCATTGGATGAGAACAGAATTTGCCAGAAAGTAATGAATTAGAATGCATTGAGTTTGATTCAACTTTGAGATGTTTTCCCGCTTTGTACCCATTATACTGTACCCGTTGATCCTGTTTGTATTTCTAGGGGTTGAATTATAACCTTTGCCTACGTGTTACCGTGTTCACTTTCAACACCTTCCCTTTGCTAACCATAGAGGTATTTACAATCCAGACTTTTCAATATTGAATGTCAGAACTGAAGAAGTATTATCCAGTGGAATGTCTTTGCAATGAAGCTAATCATGTTGAAGAATTTGGTCGTAAATGTTTGAGACCCCTCCAGTTTTACTCAATGGTTCTATTGTGCTATTGTGTTATAACTTGTGTTGACATAGCTATTCTCCTCATTAGGGGTAACTGAAATACATGTATCATTTTGTCATATTATAATTAGAATAAAAACAACGATCATGAGAAAAAGCTGAAATTGATGTTTTTTTTAATGAAAATTGTTAAAAACTACATTATCCGCACACTTTACAAGCACTTAATACAGTCTTTAAGGATATTACATGGATGAAAATTAAATTAACATATCAGCTTCAGACATACATGCTTTGAGCATTAAGAAAAAGGAAAGAGAGCAAAATGAATTAACATTATGGTATAACAAAATGAAGAGGAGCTTCTTTAAAATAAACATCAAAAGATCCAACAGAAAATAAAATACAATTAAATTGTATCATTTGGCCTCCCTGTTTTGCAAATGTCATATGATATACACACAACCTCTTTCATAAGAGTTGTGGACATTTTGTCTACAGATCTTGGAAACCAACCAAGGCTTTACAAAAGTTACCACAAACAATTTGTGTAAAACAACACATCCAAACTTGCAATGGAACAATATTACAGGCATTTCTTTGGTTTTGATATAACCACATGATATCAGGTACATCTTTGGTTTCTCATAGCTGCATGAATTTTGCCCAATCTAAAGTTAGGCCTTCAAACCCAAAGGGAATGAGTAGGAACACAGTCTAGGACATGCAATGTTTTCCCTCCACTCACCAGGAGATAGGAATGAATATTGATATTATCGATGGTCTTGAACAAGAATAAGGCATAGGGAAGTAGATACTGTATGCAATTAACCATCCCTAAATGGTAGAACATGGGCTCCCAAGAAGCCCCAACAAGTCTCATCCTCCTCCTTTTCACCAAAAAACCTCTGCCAGTTTGTAACATGAGACACCTGACACCATGACTTAATTAAGTTGCTTTAATACAGCTCATACAAAGATGCTCTGTCCTGACAACATCTTAATCCTGGGCAGAGCCCTGAGCTGCTGGCACTAATGATCAGTAAATTACAATAGGATGGAGAGAAATCCCATTCATAAAGGCTTCAAAGGACTCACAGCTCATGAAGAAGAAAGGGGCTTGTTTTTTTGTTAGGATTGCCCATGTTGTTGGTAAGAGGATCCCACTTTGACCTCCCTTCCCTCTCCTATCTTCATCCTTATTCTAGGTGTCCCGCTGGGGTACAGGGATCATGGCTGTGACAGCATGGGAAAGGCCCTTGAGACTGTGAGAATGTGCAGACCTGTACCTTTACCTCTGTCACTGCTCAATCTACTGTGGTTCTAGTAAGGATATCAGAGGCTTGTTCTCATATGAGCGGCATGTGTATGTGCATTTGAAAATGAGCTCACTTCGTCTCCAATGTTTTGTGAGTCAGTTTATTCAGACATGCCAATATGGTTTGAGATGAAGCCAGTTAAAGTCTGGGGTTTCAGGCGTTCTTCTTACAGGTTAGTATCTTTGTCTGATATACAAAGAAACAAGATCTGCATAGCCACATATTGTGGGTTGGATTGACAACTGTGTGCCTTAGGTATTTAACCATTTTTTTCTCTCTGAAAGGAGAATCTGTGTACATAAAAGTTTATTATGATAATTGAATGTTTAGAACAGTGCACATTTTTTTCTTCCCGATGACTTTGGGACCTCAAGGAGGCTGGGGGGGGGGGATCTTTAATCTTTATAAGTAATGTGATTGGTGAAATGAATGCTGAGATCTGTGGTTCTAATGGTGGAATATCATGAAAGTTTTTAGTGCATCTACGCTACATTGGAATACAAAATAATAACAATAGAAGTGTATTTTTTCATAATTTAGGAGCAATATATTACACAGATTCAAATTTTTATATTAAACAACAAATTAACAAAATAGTTATATAAAAAGAGGAGTTGGAGAGAATGCTAAATGATTTTGGGCATAAGTGAACATTTCCTTAAATTTGGCTCAAATAAATATAAAAAAGTAAACTGTGTTATCCAGTTCAAACATACTATACTAAAACAGTTTGCATACAGAATGAAAAAAAACAACATTGAGTGTACAAAACATTAACGACACCTTCCTAATATTGAGTTGCACCCCCCCCCCCCCTTTGGCCCTCAGAACAGTCTCAATTCGTCGGGGCATGGACTCTACAAGGTGTTGAAAGCGTTCCACAGGGATTCTGGCCCATGTTGGCGCCAATGCTTCCCACAGTTTTGTGAAGTTGGCTGGATGTCCTTTGGGTGGTGGACCATTCTTGATAAACATGGGAAACTGTTGAGCATAAAACCCCAGCAATGTTGCAGCTCTTGACACAAACCGATGAGCCTACTACCATACCCCATTCAAAGGCACTTTAATCTTTTGTCTTGCCCATTTACCCTCTGAATGGCACACATACACAATCCATGTCTCAATTGTCGCAAGGCTTAAAAATCCTTCTTTAACGTGTCTTCTCCACTTCATCTACACTGATTGAAGTGGATTTAACAAGTGACATCAATAAGGGATCACAGCTTTCACCTGGATTCAGCGGGTCAGTCTGTCATGGAAGGAGCAGGTGTTCTTAATGTTTTGTACACTCAGTGTATATATCATAAGTAAAAATAAAGAAAACAGTCCAACAAACTAAAACAAAAGGAATCCATAAAAATCCTGCTTTAAAAAAAAAAATCTGCTAATGTCCTGTACAGTCTTCAAAATATCAGCTATTCTACTGCATAGATTATCAATACATTAACAACTTTACAGGGGAGCTTCACTCAGACATCAGTACAAATAGTACATTAAATTGTCAAGCAATGCAGAATTACTTTGAGACCATGTATTGTTTTTAAGGATGTTTCATGGACTGAAGGGTGAATCTCCAAACCTCACACCAAATAAAAGCTTCAGCATCAACTGTTATGTTACATTAGCAATACAGCCACAAGCCATCTAGGGCAGGTTCTGAGACACTCGTGAAGCAAACATCATATTTGATCTCTGTTATCACCTGACAGTGAAAGGCCGCTGAGGCAGTACAGTCACTGGTCTGGATGCTTAGCTTGTAATGTCAAGAAAGGTACTGTCATCTGTGGGGAAATGATCATTTTGGTCGTGTTGGTTAGTTAACCACAATAGCACTAGCATTTTTTCAGTTCATTAGCTGCATAGAGTGAATGGCTATGAAGGTTTTGCCATTCATAGTCTTTAGTATGCATGTACCTGTTTTTCAAAAGATCCTGATATATTACTATGGCTTTTTGTTGTAACACCATAACATCTATTTACAGTTATTTTGCAATTTCTTACTCATCAATTGAAAAGCATGAGATTTGTATGGTTTCAGAGCCTCAGAGAGTAGTCCCTGTCACAGTGCAGGATATACCCATGGCTTGCATAAAGGCAATCTCTGGCCATGGCATCCTGACAGATAGTGAATGTCTTTGGTCAACTAGGAAAAGGGTACGAAGCGAGTGCGCGAGAAATAAAATACAAACATGCAGCATTTATTTTGGGGGGAGGATTCATCTTTTTTTGTTCGTTCATCTTCTTTACTTTTGCTCTTTCTCTCCTGCATTTCCTCTAGCTGTCTGACAGTCAATAAGGCCTCCAGACAGACTCGTCCATGCGTCCAGAGCCGCTCATGGCCGTAGGGGAGTTGCTGTGGCTGCCGTCTGCCTCCACCCCCTCGCCCTGGTTGTTCAGGCCCTGGTTCATCAGGCTGTTGCCCCCTCCAGAGGCTGAGATTCCAGAGCAAGGCAGCAGGCGGGTGGGGGAACGCTCACCCCCGGTCCCGGCCGGGCCCACCATGGAGAACTGGTAGGAGCCGGACCCGGTGCCATAGTACAGGTGGTAGGGGGAGGAGTTGGACTGGAAGTGGCTGCCCTGGTTCTGGTTTCCAGGGTAGGGTGGGGGCAGGTAGGTGTGGTAGCGGGAGGAGGCGGACATGCCCGTCACACTGAGGCCTCCGATGCCCGTGCTGGAGGGGTTGGCTGAGTAGGTGAAGGCCCCTGGGTAGTGCATACGTGGGTCTGAGAAACGGGGGTCGGTCAGCGGGGACAGAGAAGGGAAGGTGGTCCTCTGGGGGAAGAGGTCAGCGGTGGGACCTGAGCGAGGGAGAGAGAAACAACAGATTTGGTTTAGAAACTCCTGGCGCACGTAGATCAAACTCATGGACATTTTTCAGAGTCAAAGTGAGATAGGGAGAGTCAGAGTTCCTTCCTTTGACAGGAAGCTGTAGTAAAGTACCACATCCCCAACTGACAGTGTGGGGCCTCCAGTCTACAACCCTGCAAACACTAGTGACAAGTAATAAACTGAGACATCAAGCTGTGACAGCACATCATCACACAGCTCTGGGAACCAGATGAAGTTATGAGTGTCCTCCCTCTCAGCCTTAACATAGCCCTCCTACAGAACCCTACCAGCTGAACTAGAGTAATGTACAGGAACAGCGTTCTCTGTTGTTTGGAGGAATGAAAAGAGGTATTGTCAGAGCAGAGTGGTGCTTTGAGTAAACACTGACAGCTTGTTGTGCAGCGTGTGCTGTTGTGTAACTCTACATACCGTACATCAAACTGATGAGAGAGAACAGGAAACTAAAGAGGTAACCATCACATTCAGACAAACAGAGGGAGGGAGAGGGAGAGAGTTCTATGTATTTGTGTATTTTGTAAAAGTAATGCAAGCCGTATCAATGTCACATTCTTGTCAGTGCTAAACTATCCTGAAGTGTAGTCACATAGGTAACACAGCACACAAAAGCCAGCTGTTTTGACTTAAATTTCACAGCCAAACATTCCCTGATTTATTCAACTGATCTTGCTCAAGGGTTTGACTCTGCAGTTTTTCTCGCTGGGATTTGGGGCAGCTCCTGTCACCAGCACATTTCCTTAAACACAACACCATACCGCCCCCCCAACAAAACATGCATGACTACAGAGTTAGGCTGATTTGGCAGTTCTTTCAAAATGTGTGTGTTTCAAGTTTTAATGTCATGTACAGTGAAATGCCTTTCTTGCCAGCTCTGACCCCAACAATGCAGTAATCAATAAGAATGTAATACTAAAAATAACAAGAGAACAAAAACACACAAGAAATACAAATAAGAACACGAGAAAGTAAGTAAGCATACTATATACAGGGTCAGCCAGTTCGTTCGTGTGTGTGTGGTGTGTGTGTCTCTCTCTCAGGCTTCTCATTGATCTGGTAACTGGCTGTTTTGGCTACAGCATGCTGCCACCTACTGTACTGTAGTATCTGGGTTTGATAGGTACATACAGGGACAGGTACACACACCATGCACTGAATGTATGCACCTAGGCCTTCAGCTAGCCTACCTGTTGGATCAGTCAGGTAGAGAACCCATAAAGGCTCCACTTACAATTACCAATATTGACAACAGTGATTTTTCTTCTTCATTCCGTGTGATGTAGGCTTCTGTAAACCAATAAACTGACGTTTAATATCTCTGTTAAACGGACTACCCTTGTATTTTAGTTGTTTTTTTGACTGTCTCTATGCACACTCTCAGGACTCGACCCACTCACGCACACTGACACCCCAACACACACATTTATACTGACTCGACACACACACACACACACACACAGTCACATACAACCTTCGTTTACGCTGCTACTAATCTGTTTATCCTGTATATAGCTTCTTACTTTCCCCTGTTCTTCAATTTGTATTTATTGTGTGGTTTCTGTTCTACTTCAGGTTATTTTTAATACTACATTGAGTTAGCAAGAAAGGCATTTCACTGTACTTGTACACGTGACATTAAACCTTAACTCTCTACTCGATCAGTTTCACTTCTTTTTGGCAGGCAATCAGGAATGAAGGTTTGCTCAGGGTGCGGCAGTCAATCACCTCTGAGAAAGTAGGCCAACGGGAGCCATAGAACACCTGACAACTGTCACTCATCTCTTAGGTCATGTCTCACGGTTTTCTTGCTACTGTAGCCATGGTTTTTGTAATAAGAAATATAGGCCTATATCTGAGACTTTTATTATGGCATTGTTATTTAGACTTTGTTATGGATTTTGGTTTTGCCAATACCCTTCCCATGCTCACCTGTGTCATCATTGGTAAGTCTCCACCTCTTGCTATCCTACTGCTATGTAAATCACCCCGTTCCTTCCCTATATGCTGTTGCCCACAGTGTATTGACATACTGTATACAGTGGGTGTATAAAACATTAAGAACACCTGCTATTTCCATGACATTGACTGACCAGGTGAATCCATGATCCCTTATTGATGTCACTTGTTAAATCCACTTCAATCAGTGTAGATGAAGAGGAGGAGACAGGTTAAATAAGGACTTTTAAGTCTTGAGGCAATTGAGACATGGATTGTGTGTGTGTCATTCAGAGGGTGAATGGGCAAGACAAAAGATTGAAGCACCAGTTTAAGTGTGTCGAGAACTGCAACGCTGCTGGGTTTTTTACGCTCAACAGTTTCCCATGTGTATCAAGAATGGTCCACCACCCAAAGGACATCCAGCCAACTTGACACAACTGTGGGAAGCATTGGAGACAACATGGGCCAGCATCCCTGTGGAACACTTTCAACACCTTGTAGAGTCCATGCCCCGACGAATTGAGGCTGTTCTGAGGGCAGCCTCAACACAAAGGTGTTCCTAATGTATTGTAGAATCAGTGTATGTTTTAATCTAGATGTACATAGGGTAATGGGCTGTATGCTGACCTTGTCAGCAGATCTTTTTGTGGCCTGTAGCATGGGTGATTTTCTAGTACATAGGAAAGAATGGCATATGTGTACTGATGAATAGTTAGTTATTGGGTAAGGTGGGCATGCAGGTATGCAGGTATGCATGTACGCTCTGGGATTTGATTGACTTCCTTGTCCTTTGCTGTGGCTTGGGAGAGCTCAACCTACATTGTGAATGCCAACAGGTGTGACGTGGTTTCTTGCACCTGCCACGTACACACAGACACACAGACACAGACACACACACACACACACACACACACACACACACACACACACACAGAGACACACACACACACAGACACACAGACACACACACACACACACACACACACACACACACACACACACACACAGACACACACACACACACACACACACACACACACACACACACACACACACACACACACACACACACACACACAGACACACAGACACACAGACACACAGACACACACACACACACACACACACACACACACACACACACACACACACACACACACACACACACCCCCCTGTCAGAACCTACTCATTTGTTTGTCTGATTCCACTGGATTTGGTTTTGATGGGCTCAGTGTTCCCACATGACTCTAGTATAAAATGTGGATTTGGATGGCAGAGAAAAGACAGGCTGTATTTGTGAAACAGCAAGCGCTTGCACGCCAGAGCCCCGAGGGGGGAAGATGCTGAACTTGCGTGCCATAGTCTTGTTGAAATGTCTTTCCCCTACGTCTGGAGAATTGGGTCCATTTTCAGCAACAAAAAAATATGTTCCTTTGCAATTTCCACGGCTCCTGCTTTCTTTTCTCAAGAACACATTTATTTTCTGCAGTTGAAAATGTCTTCCTTTTCGGATGAAGGGGGGTTAGTGAGGAGGGTTGGGGGTGTTGTTTCTTTTTCCAGAGTCTACCAGGCACCAGAGTCGGGCCCCGTATCTGATTTCACGCAAAGAAAATCCAAACCTTCAGCTGCTGTTGATTCAGTATAAGTGGAGTCGGCCCACTAATTCCTACCGGACTCCCAAAAAGATCCCTTTCTCTCTCTTCCTTTCTCGCTCTCTCTCTCTCTCTCCATCTCTCTCCGTCTCTCTCTCTCCGTCTCTCTCTCTCCATCTCTCTCCGTCTCTCTCTCTCCGTCTCTCTCTCCGTCTCTCTCTCTCTCTCCGTCTCTCTCTCTCTCCGTCTCTCTCCATCTCTCCGTCTCTCTCTCCGTCTCTCTCTCTCCGTCTCTCTCTCTCCGTCTCTCTCTCTCTCTCTCCGTCGCTCTCCGTCCGTCTCTCTCCGTCTCTGTCTCCCTGATAAATATAGGCTTCAGGGTGGAGCCTGTATCTGTGGCACGGGGACTTGATGGCTCTGGCGGCTTTGGCCCACCCCACACATGATCTCTATTTAATTGTCGCCAGTGGAAACGTGTTGACTAAATTGAGGCGGGGAGAGGCTCCTGTATTTTGTCAGGGGAAACTCAACTGGACACTTATCACAACACCTTAATGGGGTTGTGTCCCGTCACAACCTTGGCGGTGGACCAGCCAGTCACCACCACTGTTCACCTCTCAGCAGCTCAGCTGCTCCCTCTAGAGGATATGGGTAGATCAGCAACTCTCTACTCACACACAGAACCACAGTTTTGCAATCTTCTGTTAGCTAACCTGATCCACACACATCCCCCTCCTCATCTCTCTGCCAGCTAATTATAGGCTGAGGCTCTGCGGCTCTGCGGCTCCGGGGCTCCGGGGCTGTGGTAACAGCGGGGCTGTGGGTACAAGGGAGGAGGAGTGTTGGATCTTTGGTCCTGATGCGGCCTAGCTGGTAGCAGCGGCCCACCCAACACATGATCTCCATTAGGCTCAGCTGAAACGTGTTGACTAAATTGCAGGGACAGGAGAGGGGATGGACCCCAGAGGGCTAGTTGGTGCGGCCCGCCGTCTGTGATGTTCCCACTCTAAAAGGGGTGGCGGCTGGGAATCAATTTTTTTTTAATAGAGAACACATTGTTCTAGAGCGCTCCTTTTTTTCCTTCACTCTCCTCTCTTTCCCTCGCTCCCTTGCTTTTGTGCGCGTTCCCATATTGAGTTCTGCAACACCGCAGGAGCGGGGTAAATCTCTTTCTCTCTCGCTTGCTCTCTGAGGTCCACTAGTCCACAGTCAAGCGTGTAACCCAGATATGGAGGGAGGTTTGCCTCATTTGCTTACGGGAGAAACTGATTTTGGTTGTTAACATAAGGGCAAACTGAGGTCGCCAGCGAGGTGTGTGTATGTGGAGGGGGGGGGGGGGGTGGGGGGGTGAGGGATGCAAATCCAGGCCCTCACCTGTGAAATGTTTACTCAGGCTGAATGCAAACTGTGACGAGCAGCGCCCAGGGAATGGTGTCTCAGGCAAATAAGTGGAGGGGTGGGAAAGGGAGAAAATCTCAGACCAGGCTGGCCCAGAGAGAGAGAGATGGAGAGAGAGATCTCTTCGCCTTTCATCTCCTTCCCTCAGACCGCAGCCAGAGAGGAGTGACTGTCCCATGCTTCCCAGACCATCACTGATTTCAGAGTAGATTCGATTTTTTGGTGATGAGTTGTGAGAATGAAAAGTTGTTACGAATGCCGAGTGAGATCTTGACCAAACGCCGCAAGAATAGTCAAAGTTTGGCCAAGAAATACATTGCCAGGGAAATAATGTTGGTCCACAAGCCAAAGAATAGGAGACACAAATGATCCTTAGATGTTTGTTTAAGCGCTTAGGCCTTGGGGTTGGAGCTTCGCATCTGATGCAAATAGCCTTCACCTCTTACCGTGGCTCTTCTGAACTAGAACAACACGGTCAACAACACCAAAGCCCTCTCCATTGCAGCCACTGTAGCATGTGAGCCCAGCAGGTTTTGCATGGCTCTACCTATCACTAGCAACACGATTGAGGCATTAGGGAGTTTGTGATGATAAAACACCAAGATTTTCCTAATGCATCAATGAACCAGATGTGATTTATGAGTTTGTTAACTAAATCAACTGTTGTTTCCTACTATGACTTATTATTAATTTACCAGGTAAATTGACTGAGAACACATTCTCATTTACAGCAACAACCTGGGGAATAGTTACAGCGGAGAGGAGTGAGCCAATTGTAAGCTGGGAATGATTAGGTGACCATGATGGTCAGATTGGAAATTTAGCCAGGGTTACCTCCCCTACTCTTACAATAAGTGCCATGGGATCTTTAGTCACCACAGAGAGTTAGGACACCCATTTAACATCCCATCTGAAAGACAGCACCCTACACAGGGCAATGTCCCCAATCACCACCCTGGGGCATTTTTTTAGACCAGAGGAAAGGGTGCCTCCTATTGGCCCTCCAACACCACTTCCAGCAGCATCTGGTCTCCCATCCAGGACCAAACCTGCTTAGCTTCAGAAGCAAGCCAGCAGTGGAATGCAGGGTGGTATGCTGCTGGCCAATGAGTTCTGGCCAGGTGGCATGTGCACTCTTCGATATTATTGTTGATCGTAATAGTTTAATAATCTCTGTCTCTCTGGAACTGGATATGAATTTCATGATTAGACATTAGGACTTCTCCCCACTACCGTTAGTCCCCATCAAACGCAAATTCCACTTTTCACACCCTAGTGAGTATTTTGTTCTGAAGTGAATATCTGTCAAGGGAATGTCTCGCTCGCGTAGTGTCAAAAGTAAATATGTCAATCTATGCATTCCATCTCTGCATACATTCCATCTTGTAGTCATTGAAAAATGATGAAACTGCTGCATTGTGTTTGGAAATCACTGACAGTCACATCTAAAGTCTGTTTTACAACGGGGGCTTTCCCTTATCAAACCTTTTGAAAACCATGAATTTCCAACAAGCCTAATTGATGAGTCATACAGAAGGGGCTTAGTATGAGGATCATCGAGGAGTAAAATTGAATGGTGTGTAAGCAGATGACTCAGCAGGTCTGGTGCAGTGTGCTTCGGTGGTTTCTGGGAAGAGAACAGGTGGGTGGCTGAGTGGCTGTGGGGCAGGAGAAGAAGAGTGCCAAAACACCAGGGAGGGAGGGAGGAAGGGGGTGTTTTGGAATGTTCTGGGATCCAGAGCTCTGAAGGCAAACCAAAACGCATTCCCCAAAATGTCACAACGAGTGGAACGCCCATTGCATATCCTTAGTCCCAGCTCTTCCACTATCTCTATATTAATTCCACCTTGTCAAAGACATGATTGACTGACTATTGATATGAAGCAGAGTGTCTTAATTGTTGTTCTCAGCTACTCTTGAAGATGTTGGATAGTGTGAATTGGCTAGGGTGATGTTGTGTATGTAGTCCAAGTCTCCTCAATCATCCCCTCTCTGTACATTTCATGCCTGTTTTCTCAGACTAGTAATTATGGCCATCTCTTATTGCTCACCACGCCTCTCGTACTGCTCAGTGATTGGGCCTTGCATGTTATGATTAAGCCTCAGAAACAAACAAACAACACAAGCAAACATCTTTCCCATATAGGCCTGCACACACAAACACAGATATGACTCACGCTGAAATGCACCTAAAACCGGGGTCATATAAGCAGAGCAGGATACTTGTTCACTTCCTACTGCTGTGCGAGTGTGTGTGAATGAGAGGCCGAAAGAAAGAGAAAGAAAAAAATCCCGAGCGACAACAATAGAGAGAAAGCACAAGTGAGAAGTAAGGCGACGTAGAGCAGTTTGGGATAGGGGCCCCAGGTAGAGTAGATATAATATCTCTCTTACTTGACCATCTGAGGTCGTCCTCCACCTTGCATGTCTTCAGAGTTGGTGGGTCAATCTGGTCAGACCACAGGGCTGCAATGGACATAGATAGTATGTGTTAATTAAGGAGAATTTAGACATGACACTAGCCTGACACTACTGTAGTCTGGGCAGGTATGACAACGACCTCATTACATGAGTGTTTCTAATTCTGATGCACAGTAGAAGTGCAAGAGGATTAGAGAGAATTGTTTCCGGTTATGATTCTGTAGGTTCTGTGCATGTACTGTGTTCGAGTGAGGGGAGTGCAGATCTCTTCAATGCCCTAAAAGAAGCCAGCAACATGTCAAAGCTATCTGAGTGTGGTGGTTTGGCTGTCTACCTGTGACAGGCCTGCCTGTGCTGACTGAGCAGAGAGGAGGGCAGAAGGGGAGCTCTCACTGGAGTGAGACTAGAGAGAGGGCTTGGGAAAACAGGGCTGAGGGGCTGATGGAGCTAACAGAGATATTTTGGTTTCTCAGGGGGCTGGGAGGAGGAGGTGTGAGGCCTTTGTTGGCCTGTCCAGTCAGCCTGTCAGGGAAAGAAGAATCCTTACAAGCGCAGCGCATGAGACCCTGGTTCACACTCAATGGCCACACCGCAGGAAGCTGACAATTTGACATGCAAAGAGTGTTAGTTTGCTCTCGGACTGAGATAGGGCAGTTGTTACAAGCCAAACTGCAAGAATGAACCGTGGACCTCAAACACACATGCTTTTACTTGTACACACACACACATGCACACACACACACACACACACACACACATGCACACACATGCCCACACATTCTCAAAAAACCACTAGTCCATTTACAGATTCAGACATACTGATAGCAGAGAAACTGTAGGACGTTGGCAGTCATATAATGTATCTCCGGTTATGAACAAAAATATAAATGCAACATGCAACAATTTCACCGATTTTACTGAGTTACAGTTCAAATAAGGAAATCAGTCAATTGAAATAAATAAATTAGGTCCTAATCTATCGATTTCACATGACTGAGCAGGCCCACCCACTTGGGAGCCAGGCACACACACTGGAGAGCCAGGCTCAGCCAATCAGAATTACAGACAAAAATACTCGTCAGTTTCATCAGCTGTCCGGGTGGCTGGTCTCAGACGATCCCGCAAGTGAAGAAGCCAGATGTGGAGGTCCTAGGCTGACGTGGTGACACGTGGTCTGCAGTTGTGAGGCCGGTTGGACGTACTGCCAAATTCTCTAAAACAACATTGGAGGCGGCTTATGGTAGAGAAATGGACATATAATTCTCTGGCAACATCTCTGGTGGACATTCCTGCAGTCAGCATGCCAATTGCCGCTCCCTCAAAACTTGAGACATCTGTGACGTTGTGTGACAAAACTGCACATTCTAAAGTGGCCTTTTATTGTCCCAGCACAAGGTGCACCTGTGTAAGGATCATGCTGTTTAATCAGCTACTTGATATGCCACACTTGTCAGGGGGATGGATTATCTTGGCAAAAGAGAAATGCTCACTAACAGGGATGTAAACAAATTTGTGCACAAAATGTAAGAGAAACAAGCTTTTTGTGTGTATGGACAATTTCTGGGATATTTTATTTCAGCTCATGAAACATGGGACCAACACTTTATATGTTGTGTTTGTATTTTTGTTCAGTATATACACTGCCACTCTAATATTTGCAGTTTTTTCACACAACACAATGCCACAGATGTCTCAAGTTTTGAGAGAGCGTGCAATTGTCATGCTGACTGCAGGAATGTCCCCCAGAGCTGTTGCCAGAGAACTGAATGTTAAATTCTCTACCATAAGCTGCCTCCAACGTCGTTTTAGAGAACTTGGCATTACATCCAACCAGACCACGTGTATGGCGTCGTGTGGACGACCGGTTTGGGGATGTCAACGTTGTAAACAGAGTGCCCTATGGTGGCAGTGGTGTTTTGGTATGGGCAGGCATAAGCTATAGACAACAAACACAACTGCATTTTATCGATGGCAATTTGAATGCACAGAGATACCGTGATCAGATCCTGAGGCCCATTGTCATGCTATTCATCTGCCGCCATCACTTCATGTTTCAGCATGATAATCCACGGCCTTATGTCCCAAGGATATTTACACAATTCCTGTGAGCTGAAAATGTCCCAGCTCTTCCATGGCCTGCATACTCACCAGACATGTCACCCATTGAGCATGTTTGGGATGCTCTGGATCGACTTGTACAACAGCGTGTTACAGTTCCCGCCAATATCCAGCAACTTCCCACAGCCAATGAAGAGGAGTGGGAAAACATTCCACAGGCCACAATCAACAGCCTGATCAACTCTATGAGAAGGAGATGTGTCGCACTGCATGAAGCAAATGGTGGTCACACCAGATACTGACTGGTTTTCTGATCCATGCCCAAACCTTTTTATAAAGGTATCTGTGACCAACAGATGCATATCTGTATTCCCAGTCATGTGAAATCCATGGATCAGGACCTAGAGAATTTATTTCAATTGACTGATTTCCTCATATGAACTGTAACTGTAACTCAGTAAAATCGTTGAAATTGTTGCCTGTTGCGTTTCTATTTTTGTTCAGTATATTTATATTGCAGTTTTGACATGAACATACAGTAACTAAGGCCTGGAGAGTTCCTGATCATATCCCTGTCTCTAGCCGGGCTACAGTAACACTACACTATAGTATGAGCTGAGGAACAACATCCTAACCGCTATATTAGCAGTTGTGATCCTGACCTTGAGAGGGGCCAGGAACAGGGGGAGGAGGTGGAGGGGGATGTTCACCTATGCCCACACTGGGCCCAGGCTGGCTGGGGTTGGGGTGTGTAAAAGCTCTCTCACCCCCGGAGCTACTCTACTTCCTCTCCAAAGGCCCGGATCAGCACTTAGCCTCTGAGAGGTCCCGCGCTTCGCCCCACAATGGGAAATTCTTACACATAAATGGGGTTATTCAGAAAGGTTTCGAAGCAGCTGGTGCGATCTGCTCAAGAAAATAAACATTTCCTTCAAATATTTTGATTGGCTGGTGGACAACGTCAATACCAGCGGCACAGATTACCCCTGTTAATATGAGTCTCAGCCCCCTGGGCGGGGCTAGAGATTGGGGGAAGGCGGTAGGTGCATTAGGGGTAGAAGACGACGGCCGCGTCACAAATATGAAAGTTTTTGGGGTGGCGTCAGTGATGGCTGGGAGGACACAAATAAACACATGCTCTGCTTTTGAAGTGCAGTTGGAGATGAAAGGGCCAAGATGGCGTCTGTCCTCATGACTCTGGATTCGGCAGCGCCTCAGAGACATGTAATGCGCCTGTCGTAATGAAGCGTGTCATTGAGACACAGTGAATGCTGGGCCTTGTGCTGGCTTCCTGTTTCGCTTAGGCCCTAGGCGTCACCACGGAGAGATAGAATGTGAGAGAGAGCAAGAGAGACAGAGTGAGAGGGAGAGAGAGAGAGAGAGAGAGAGAGAGAGAGAGAGAAAGACGCCAGCGAGGAAGGGAGAGGGAGAGAGCGTGTTAGAGAGCGAGTGAGAGGGGAGGAACATGGCCTTGGCTTAGCTATGTGGGACATTTGATATGTCTTTTGAGCCCTCACTTAAACATGAGTAAAAACAAACACATCGACTGAAAAATCCTATGTTCTATTTGAGAGCCCCCTGCCTTGCCTCCCTTTCCCCTCTCCTCAGACTCAATAGAGACTGTTCATTGCGCACATGTAGTTTCTGTAATTGCTGAAATGTAAAGCTCGACCCGGCTCTGATGTTAAATTATAACTAACACAAACAGTTGAGTCTGGAAAAAAAAGCTCTCTTTTCTCTTTTTCCAGCTTACTGTTTAGAGATGGCTTCAAAAGAGATTTTTTTTTTATTGGAGAACAAAAACATTTTCAGTTTGAATAATTCAGATCTAACTAAGGTCACAAAAACAGAGTAACCACAAGTGCAGCTCTTAGGCACCATAACAAATAAACCCCATGGCGACCATTGATATATTATGTAAATACAGCGCTGGAGAAGTAAAACAGAATCCCTCGTCGCTGGTCTGGATTCCCGCTAGTTTTGGTTGCATTTGGCCTGAGAGCTCCTTTCCTGTATGGGTTTGGCACGGACCAGCATGCATTGCTGCCCAAATGGAGCTTGGAGCCAACAGCATCTCCACCAGGCTCACAGCATGGCCACCTCTCTCTGGTCTTGTCCTGACAGACAGTCAACGACCCACAAACCAACACAATAACCTAGTAAGCACATCTGGTACTAAACAGAGACATGGAGGCACGATGCTTTGACCTTTCCCTCTATAAGCATGTGCTATGTGCCTGGCTGCATGTTCCAGGGACTGGCATACTTGTGTCTTACAGTGACTCTTTGTTGGTTATAATTGGTTGATAATGTCCTGCTGGGTGTTAGAGTGGGTTTGAGGTTTGAGGTAGACACAGATCCAGGATCAGATTACCCAACTCCACATCTTAACACTTACCATTAGGAGGATTAAATAATATCTGACCCTGGACTAGCGGTTAGGGGCTCTGGGTCTGATCAGGGCTGTTAGTGGTAGACTGGAGCAGGCATTCGCTTGGGGGGCCAGCCGGCTTGTTTATGTGGAGTAAACAGTGTGGTCACTGTGGACAGGAGAGGAGGGGTAGGACCTCCCTCTAGCTAGCAGGACTTTCACAACCAGAGAGAATCCGGGATAGATTCACCTGTTTGACCTTTCACCACAGCAGCATGCTGCAGATGTATGCCATTGGAAGAGTTTTGGTTTATTGGTGGAGTATCTACGGTAACCACCAGTAAATTGTTTTATTTTGACTCCTGCTATTTTGTAACCTATACCATACAGGTGCCACGGCTTAGCATGCGACCTTGTGAACAGTATTATATAATTAATACAACTAGTGTGTTTTATCACTCAAAGCCAAAACACACACACACACACACACACACACACACACACACACACACACACACACACACACACACACACACACACACACACACACACACACACACACACACACACACACACACACACACACACACACACACACACCACACACACACACACACCACAGGTTTATTGGGCCCTCATCAAAGCAGTGGAGCACTTGACTAGATGGCCGAAAGGTATGCTAGTATCTGATATTCATCTCCAGTCAGAAAAACACAGGTGTTGGAACAAATAGCATGTTAAATGATACCACCTCAAAAGGCAAAATACTTTCTTTTGGATGATTCAATTGCTGCTGTCTTTTTTTCTTAAAACACATTTAAGTTAAAAGAGCAGCTTTGTTCTGGCGATCGTGTTTAGTTTAGTCTCCTTTTGAAAAGGGAAAGAGAAAAACTGAAATCAGGATTATTTCTGTAGCGTCCCGTTGAGATCAAATCATTTTCCCGTTTAATCTTAACATCTTTGTCTGGCTGGTAAGACTGGTATGAGCTGTAGACTTTATACCCAGGGTGTTTCAAGGAGATGGCATTCTCTGAAAATCATTCAAACACACATACACACACCACACACCTGACATTTAGTAAACCAGAATAACAATTTTGTAGTCGATTGTCTGAGTGTGAGATTTGCTTGACTGCCCTGGCAGAGCCACACACACAGCTCCCCACACGCCCTCCCGTAGGATCATTCCTCACGGCAGCCTCACCTGTGGTCACGGCTGAACAAAAACAAGCGGCTAGCCGAGCAAGCGCAGTGTCTGCCAGGGCTTGAATCCTGTCACTGCATGCGCTGTAATGAGCTCTTCATTATCCTGGCTGTCTAGAGCGTTAGCAGAGCTTGCAACATTGGCACGTAACTGTGTGTGTGGTGTGTGTTTGTTAGCACATACTGTGTGTGTGTGTTAGTTACCACACACATAGACACAGTGTGTGTGTACGTCTGAGAATCCCGGGCAGCGTTTAGCAGACGTCTCAAAAGCGTTGTGTTGACAACAAAACTCTGTCTCTGTTTCATGGCTCAGACAACAATATGAAGCAAAGGGCTTCATTAGGAGATGATATTGTATTTTATCACGTTGTCGTCAGCTGGAAAGTCCAGGTTTATGTGTGGATAATGGAAAACATTTTTTTTGCAATAGCAAGATGGGAATCAATTTAATTATAAAGTGTTGACGGCTCGCTCATCTATTACCCTGTGATCCTCCGCAAAATACAACTCTGCCTGCGACGGCTGCCAAAAGCAGAGGCGTGTGTCGTGTTTATATGTAAATACATCCCTGTTTCCAAATGTATTTATTACAAAAGGTACTATTTTAGTTTGAGCTGGGTTTGTAGTTGCGTGTTGTCTAAGCTGGCATGGAGATGCCCAGTGATATATGTCACTGGGTAGCTGAGAGGAGGGAGAATGTATCTTCATTGTTATTGAATTATTTTAGCACTAGCCCTGAGCTACAAAGTCATAATGGTAATATCAGAGATTAAGGTGTGTGGTTTTACAGTCCTCCACTCACGCACGCACGCACGCACGCACGCACGCACGCACGCACGCACGCACGCACGCACGCACACACACACACACACACACACACACACACACACACACTTCAGAGAGGGCCCCTAGCACCTGCGGGTGTTGTGTGGAATCAGTTTGGAGCTCTATACCTCTCATCCCTGGCGGCTCTGAGCCACATTAATGTGTTGTGTCTATGCTGGAGGTGTGTGTGTTTGTGTGTGGGGGTTGTGCATATATATGCGCCCCACGTGTTTGTGAGCGCACCCAGTGTGTGTGTGTGTGTGTGTGTGTGTGTGTGTGTGTGTGTGTGTGTGTGTGTGTGTGTGTGTGTGTGTGTTCTACTGGTGCAGGTCTTTGAGATCTGACAGGCCTATGAAGAGGTAATTCCTTCCCTAATCCTCCTGCAGCTATGCAGACAAGTACAGAGCCTTTCTTCACATGCCATCCCAGCATTGTCTGTACACCTCTCCTGCTAGACAGTTTGGAGATATTAAGAATGCCCTTATGGATAAGTCCCTCTGGATAAGCTTACCTGCCATGGCCCTTCCATTGGCAGACAACACGCGGTAAAGTACAGAACCCAAACTTTATACCATGAAATGTATATTGTATCTCTGTCTAAATGCCAACTAATCCTGGTCCTACTGGTCCACAGCACTGGCAGATGATTTTCCTTGGCCATGTTCAGTACATTACATGGCACTTATGGAGGAACAACAACATCAGTTAAACTAAGTCAAAGCTGCTGCTGATAACCACAGTTGTGTAAGCTGAGCTGTACGATAGGTAGGTCCACAGTGGTGAGTCAGGAGCACAAGGCTAAACCCCATGAGAGATACACTTCCACCCACAGATAGCAAAACACTCCTAAACACACTGATAGAGACTCATTAACTGGGAAGGAGCCTTACTCTGTCTGTCAGCCCTAACCCCCTGCATGAGAACTAGGGAGTGGGTGGGAGAGGACAGCATGTGTGTGTGCGTGTGCCTCGTGTGTGTTTGTGTCTGTGTGTCTGTTCGTGTTTTGTCTGCACACATCCAGACATGCCATCACGTTATGACACACAGTACCAGTCAAAAGTATGTACACACCTACTCATTCCAGGTTTTTTTTTTTTTTTACTATTTTCTACGTTGTAGAATAATTCTACGTTGTAGAATAATAGTCAAGACATCAAAACTATGAAAAAACACATGGAATCATGTAGTAACCAAAAAAGCGTTAAACAAATCAAATATATATTATATTTGAGATTCTTCAAAGTAGCCACCCTTTGCCTTGATGACAGCTTTGCACACTCTTGGCATTCTCTCAACCAGCTTCATGAGGTAGTCACCTGGAATGCATTTCAATTAACAGGTGTGCCTTGTTTAAAGTTAATTTGAGGAATTTCTTTGTGTTTGGGCCAATCAGTTGTGTTGTGACAATGTAGGGGTGGTATACAGAAGATAGCCCTATTTATGGCAAGAACAGCTCAAATAAGCAAAGAGAAATGACAGTCCATCATTACTTTAAGACATGAAGGTCATTCAATATGGAACATTTCAAGAACGTTGAAAGCTTCCTCAAGTGCAGTCGCAAAAACCATTAAGCGCTATTATGAAACTGGCTCTCATGAGGACCACAGGAAAGGAAGACCCAGAGTTACCTCTGCTGCAGAGGATAATAAATTCATTAGAGTTAACTGCACCTCAGATTGCAGCCCAAAATAAATGCTTCACAGAGTTCAAGTATCAGACACATCTCAACATCAACTGTTCAGCGGAGACTGCGTGAATCGGGCCTTAATGGTCAAATTGCTGCAAAGAAACCACTACTGAATGACACCAATAAGAAGAGACTTTATTGGGCCAAGAAACACAAGCAATGGAGATTAGACTGGTGGAAATCTGTCCTTTGGTCTGATGAGTCAAAATGTGAGATTTTTGGTTCCAACCGCCGTGTCTTGGTGAGACGCAGAGTAGGTGAACGGATGATCTCCGCATGGGTGGTTCCCACCATGAAGCATGGAGGACGAGGTGTGATAGTGTGGGGGTGCTTTGCTGGTGATACTGTCAGGGATTTATTTAGAATTCAAGGCACACTTAACCAGCATGGCTACCACAGCATTCTGCAGCGATACGCCATCCCATCTGGTTTGCGCTTAGTGGGACTATCATTTGTTTTTCAACAGGACATTGACCCAAAACACACCTCCAGGGCTATTTGACCAAGGAGAGTGATGGAGTGCTGCATCAGATGACCTGGCCTCCACAATCACCCGACCTCAACCCGATTAAGATGGTTTGGGATGAGTTGGACCACAGAGTGAAGGAAAAACAGCCAACAAGTGCTCAGCATATGTGGGAACTCCTTCAAGACTGTTGGAAAAGCATTCCAGGTGAAGCTGGTTGAGAGAATGCCAAGAGTGTGCAAAGCTGTCATCAAGGCAAAGGGTGGCTACTTTGAAGAATCTAAAATCTAAAATCTATTTTGATTTGTTTAACATTTTTTGGTTACTACATGATTCCATATGTGTTAATTCAAAGTTTTGATGTCTTCACTATTATTCTACAATGTAGAAAATAGTACAAATAAAGAAACCCTTGAATGAGCAGGTGTGTCCAAACTTTTGACTGGTACTGTATGTCTGAGAGCGAACTTCCACCCACGTACCCCCTCCCCTAAGACACACACACCTCCTTCCCCCTGTCTCCATTGCAGATCTGCCCTGTTGTGCCAGTCAGTCTGAGACTGACGTGATTGCGGAGGAAGCGGGCGGCTGTGAGATTCCTGAGGCTGTAGAGTGGTGTGGTGAACCAGCTCCAGCCCCAGTGCCTTGGCCAGGCTGTTTGGCAGTGATCAGGTTGCCACCTGGCCCCAGACTGGACCCTGTGACCGATGCAGGGCATCCGGGGACAGAGCTGGCATGAGTGAGCGGCCCCTGCCAGTAAATGTACTGGACCCTCCCCCAGGTCTGGGCTCTCATATCAGTAGGGAGGGTTGTACTCAACCTGGGGCTTCAGCCTGCCACATACAGGCTAACTCAGCCCATAGACATAAAGTTAGAGCAACACCGTTAGTTCATTATGTGTCACAGTCAGACCATACAGGCTAACTCGGCTCATAACACCACAGCCATGAGCTGTTCACTCCCTTACCGTCGGGGCAGATGATATTGGAGCATGAGGTCTGATACAGGCTCAGAGACTATTTCTATCTACAGGCCATCAGACTGCTGAACACTTGAACTGGACTGACCACCTGGACCACCTGGACTGACCACTGACTCTCTACACCTTAGCATGCATTCACACATATAAACTCCTGTATTATACTTATTCCAAAATGTGTATTATATTCTACTGAGCCATTTACTTTATGTTCCTTTTCTTATCTTTTCTTATTTCTTAATGTTGTTTCATTTCAGAAGGAAGCTGCAAGTAACCATTTACTTGCAGTGTATACCATGTGTATCCTGTACATACGACTAATAAAACTTGAAACTAATAGCAAAGTCAGCTCTCACTGTAGGCAGGGAGAAGCATTTGTACCGCTAACCCCTATATACAGTGTTGTAGCAGAAGGTGGAGTGTTTTGTGATGAGTGAGCAACACTGATTTGGGACAGACGGTGTGAGTGAGTCAGTGTGATAGTTGTTCCTGTCTGGTCAGCAGCCCTACCTTGTATCTGGGACTGGGTAGACGGCCCCAGGTGGCTCTGGTGCATGGGCCGGGGCTGGGGGTTACCAGGCCCCATCCTCAGGCTGGCCCGCTGGTAGCGCTCAATCTCTGTCAGCCTATCAGAGAACTGCATCTTCTGGGGGTCCTCCATCTTCACCCTGTGTCCTGAAAGAGAGCGAGAGAGGGAGAGAAAAAGAGAGAGAGAGGAGAGCCAAGTTACCACCTACACAGCCGGGAAATCATGGCTCTTTATTATTTTTCCCAGCGGTACCAAATGGTCAAAAATAGTAAAAGCAATAACACGTCCAAATGTTAGGTCTGCTGTCATATTTGAGTTTTATTTCCTCAGGTCTGTCCATGGGCACCAGCAGTTTACAGCTTATTAGGTTTTGTGAGGGTTTGTTTAGAAGTGGGATGGTTATATTGGCAATGGCATCCCATTCTATTCTAAGACATAATTAGTGTGAAAACAAATAGTACAGTGACAGAATTATATACATGAATAAAGGCCACTGTCCTCCACCAACTAATCTGATTCAGTCAGATTATATAAAAGCTTTCTTAGAAATATAACATTATTCATAGAATGTTGACAGGCACTGGACTTGTGGTTGAGCTAAACTTGCACTTGCCTTTGCGTTAAAATCAGATAAATGGCTGCATGCTCCTAATAGCACATTCATATAGGAATAGCACTAATACTCCGGTGTATAACAATAGTACTAGCACAATAATATAATTATAGTATGATAATAATAGTATGAAATTGTTTAACTTTACAGCATGAGAAGATTCTCCTAATCTATCCCCTTATCCCCTTGTCCACTCAGAAGTACAACCCCAGTACAACCCCAGACTGGGTCTGCTTGTCGAAATAGTGACTATACGTCACACAGCGACTCAGGTCTGACCAAGCAGTTACTCAGTGAGGGAAACACCCAGGAATTGCTCCTAGACTATATTACTCATCAGACTGGAACACACTGTGTGGATGGTTGCGCGTATGTGCATGTGTGTGTGTATGTGTGTGTGTGTGTGACGAGAGAGGTGGGAATGTACGAGAAAAAGCATATTTGGCACCTCGAATACATTTGATCTGAACAAGACAAAACACTACACTCAAACCCGAATCACTTTAAATAGTTTTATTTAAAGTTATACTAATTCAGTGCAATCTCTCTCCAGCTTTGCTTTATCTTGGACAGGTCACAGTTGTAAATGAGAACTTGTTCTCAACTGGTCTACCTGGTTAAATAAAAAAATACATGTATTTAACATGTGGTGTCACAATAGAAAATAAAATAGTTTACATAAATATTGCCAGTGTATATTCTACACACACCTAAATGCCATACGTGAGTTTGGATGAGGGACTCCTCTAATGGAGGAAGGGCTTTATATGTAACTATCAATGCAACAGACACATGTCTGAAAGAGCATGTATACATTCTGTGGTTTTCTCCCTGGCATCTCTAATGTGAAGTAATGGCTGGATTTGAATATTTTATCACTATATAAAGGGGGCCAGCAGACAGACTGATATGGATTTTGCCCATCCTCTCTCCAGACTTGACCCATGGGTAATATATCCTCCCTCCCTGCGACTTGACCCATGTGTAATATATCCTCCCTGCCTGCAACTTGACCCATGTGTAATATATCCTCCCTCCCTGCAACTTGACCCAAGGGTAACATATCCTCCCACCCTGCGACTTGACCCAAGGGTAATATATCCTTCCTCCCTGCGACTTGACCCAAGGGTAATATATACTCCCACCCTGCGACTTGACCCAAGGGTAATATATCCTCCCACCCTGTAACTTGACCCATGGGTAATATATCCTCCTTCCCTGCGACTTGACCCATGTGTAATATATCCTCCCTCCCTGCAACTTGACCCATGGGTAATATATCCTCCCTCCCTGCGACTTGACCCAAGGGTAATATATCCTCCCACCCTGCGACTTGACCCAAGGGTAATATATCCTCCCACCCTGCGACTTGACCCAAGGGTAATATATCCTCCCACCCTGCGACTTGACCCAAGGGTAATATATCCTCCCTCCCTGCGACTTGACCCAAGGGTAATATATCCTCCCTCCCTGCGACTTGACCCAAGGGTAATATATCCTCCCACCCTGCGACTTGACCCATGGGTAATGTATCCTCCCGTTTACCACTCTGTCCATTTGGTAGAGATTCCCCCACACACAGACGTACCCACACCAATGATGTGGACTGAGCTTGACTCCCAAGTAGAATAGAACAGTATACAATGCTTCCAATGGCTAGATGCAGACACATTCAAATCAACACTCACATGCATGCACATAACAAAACATAGATAAATACCCATAACCCGCACAATCACCTCCCCATCACACACACCAACACATTTTCTCTTGCCAGTAAAAAAAACACCCACACATGTTAACTCACATACTCACACTGGGATCAACACCCTCCCCCGTGTGTGTGTGCATGTGTGTAATCTGTTACATGTAAAGGATGACAAAAAACAAACTGTAATCCATTCCGTTACCAGCTAAAATATTTTTATCCGATTACAGATACTTTTGAAAAACTAGATGATTACTTCTAGGATTACTTTTAAATTCAGAAAGGATGTTTATTTGACACCTTTCTGTTTTCTCAATGACATTCAAATGAGCATTGAAAAAAGACGCAAGTTTGTTTCCACCTGAGCGAGTCTGACCACAAGTCAGAGACCACTATGATGACACACCAAATGTGTTTGATGGATCGCAGGAAAATAGCAGGAACAGGCTTTTGTAGGCTACAGTCCAAGCTATGTCTTCCAATGATGCGACCAATGATTATCCAACTTGAATAAAGGTAAGAGGTAAGGATGACAGTAGTGGTGTAGCCTATGTGCGATACGGATATCACTTAATATTGATGTCTACATAGAGCATTGATGTGAATCACACTGCTGCTCTCTCATTTAGGTATTTGCTCCTTACGGATTGTGGTTGTTGTGGATGGCTGTTCACAAATGTGTATGTGGTTGAATTGATGACGTTTAAACTGCCTATCAATCATTGTTTTTGCAACTAGTGCGGATCCAAGCCTATGAAATAAAGGTTTGATGGGGTCCCTCCTTCTAAAGTCCTCAGACTTTAGAAGGACTGTCAACAACTAGTTTCATTTAAGAAGACTAGTGGGGCGTTTATTGTTAAATCGAATGTGTGCTGATAAAAAAAACATAGGCCTAACGGACAAATGCTCAAACTTGCACACTTTTGATAGACTTAAATATTTGCATATATTATCAAGATATCAAAGTGTAACCAACAAAAATGTAAACAATAGGTCTATAGCAAATGCAGTATATAGCATTCATTTTTCACATTCAAATAGCACTTTTTGGTAGTGCTCAAAGCAAGCCATTCCATGAGAGCAGCATTTATTTTTCAACTCGAGGCATTGAATCCAATCAGTCCTCCATGACAACAAAATCATAAACAACAGAGTAGGGCTGGCTAATAAGTCCTTAGTTTTGGGGTCATGCTCAGGTAAAACAATTTGGCTAATCTATATTTCCAAGTCCTATTTTGGAAGGGGTATTACATTAATAGGAATGACTGGAAATCTGACAGACTTTGGAATTTAATGTAAATATACAATTGCATTATTATTATTATATGTAGTAAAAAGTGATGGGTTAGAAGAAGCCTGCATAACCAACCCATGAAGTAAAACGTAACATCCATATATGGCCAGCTATGTAAACTTTAACATTGATTTATCCTGCAATAGATGTCTTTCAATTGGTAATATAAATGTTTGTCTTCTAATGCCTCTTTAGGGGAAAGTAATCTAAAAGTAACGGAAAGTAATCAGATTACTGAGTTTGGGTAATTCAAAAGTTACATTACTGATTACAATTTTGGACAGGTAACTGTAACGGATGAAATTTAAAAAGTAACCTACCCAACTGTGTGTCTGTGTGTGTGTGTGCATATTGATGAGAAATGTGTCTGAATGCGGAGACCAGGGCTGTTGGACATCTCCAGCTGTTTGTGCTCCCCGTGTTGGAAGTTGTAGTAGGATGCAGTAAAAGTGAGTGACCCCACCTATACACCCACCATCTCACTATGACACAGGGACACAGTCTACTTCAGACACACCCGCTTAAACACACTTATACTCACACACTTTTACAACTAGTATCTTGTTATTCACACATTTCTGAACCCAGTCCCCCTCCCAGTCCCCACACCATCGAGAGGGAAAGTGGGACACACACAGGCAGCTACAGAGCCTAGCTGGCTCCATCTCCCACACAGACACTGTGGCTACTGTCTGCTCCACCCCAGAGCAGGGGAGGCCAGGAGAAACGGCCCTCCAAATATAGACCCATGTACAGTGCAGTTAGTGCAGTTATTAAGAGATTTACACCACCTCAAACGGCTGAGGTCAGGGAAATGATACATCCAGCTCTGTGGAAGAAGAAAAAACAACCAGGGGGAAAAATGTAGAATTGGTCACTTTTTCTGTGGCCTGTGGTGGTCTGGGATGAATTGGTTGGCGCTTTGGGGATGAAAGTGATTGTACCGCATGATCACACACACACGCACGCACACACGCACGCACACACACACACACACACACACACACACACACACACACACACACACACACACACACACACACACACACACACACACACACACACACACACACACACACACACACACACACACACACACACACACACACACACACACACACACACACACACAGCAGTGGATCTAGTGGCTCAGGTCCAGCTGGCAGGGAGTGTGTGGCGACACACTGTACTGTACTTCCAGTAGAGGGTTTGGCCAGCCATGAGAGAGAACTATAGGAGCAGAGCTGAGGCTTCATTAGGACCATGCCTGGTGCTCATTACCCCAAACCCCACAGTTACTGTTAACACCACTAATCAACTCATATGGTCGACTCTAGCTCTCCTCTCTTCCCCCTCTTCATTCCCGACTTCCTCTCTGTCTGTCCCCTCTTTCTCCTTTTCTCTCTCTCGCCCTCCCTCCCTCTCATTTACTTTTTTTATAGAAGAGAAAACTTCAGCAGTTTCCCATCTGGAAGCTAACACAGTTTATACAGTATACACAACCTTCCTCCTGTTTTCTTCTGTTAGATATCATCACCACTCTAAGCCTCAGAGAGAGGAAATGGATTGGTGCGATGGAGGAAGAATGGATGATTGGCTTTTCTAGTCCCTGTCTTGGCCTTGGTTAAGACACCGACAGAGCCCATGGCCTGCTTGCTGTTCAACGCAGTGTTTAAACCTCTTTTCAGGTCTGACCCCAGCTTTTCCATGAGTGTGTCTGGTAGATTGCCAGAGGTTGACTCCCACTTTGCAGGGTCTTGACCATGGGTCTCTGTGTACCACGGACCCATTTCGGAGGGGATTCTGTGGTGGATGAATATTTTATGTGTCAGGGTGCACTTAGGAGAGAATGCATCGTTGTTTCTCTATGATATCATAACCACAAGATAGAGCTGGGAGATGGAGGCCAACGGGGAGGCAGGGATGATGTGGTTCAAACACCAGTGCTCAATACATGGAAGAAGTAAAATGGATGCCAGAAGCTGTATATTTACTAGCTTCCTCTCTAGATGGCTGTTGCGTCATCTTACAGCATTATGAGGACTGTGAGGACCAAATAAAAAGGTTGATATAAAATGTCTGGTATTAATGATGTACTGAAAATCCATTTAACTGAAAATCTCTTTAGAAATAATGGCTGTGCCCTTCCCACCCAGCGTTTGTTTTTGTTGCCCAATACAATACCATTTTATCAGCAGATTAACTGAAGACATAGGGCCTTGATGTCCCCCATGTTTTTAGTGTTCTTCAGAACATGTAGATAGGTTCAAGTATAACAGAAAAGATACATCAGTGTGGGAAACTGATCCTGTGACTGGTCCCTTTGAATTGAAACACTGAAGAGCAAAATGATCAACCCTGATCGCATTCAAATTGCATTGAGCCACAAGGAGCAGGATGATTAAGGTTAGTATTTGGGAATTCTGGAGCTGTGCCTATGGGCAACTCTTACTCAGAGCTCACAACCCCTTCAGACGAGCCAATCTCAGCAAGTCCCGCCCTAACCCTCTAAAGCCCATATCAGTGGAACACATAGACAGTGTTTGCTCAGAGAGTGCTAATGACAGCTCATAAACACGGCCGGGTCCAGCTGAATGATCACCCGATACAGCTTTTTTTCTAACATTGAAAGAAAGAAACATATGTTCCCTTCCAAAGAGAGACACATTAAACACAAGCTTTTTTTAGTAAAAGGCTGGGCGCGCTTTCAGGGGCAAAGTGAAACTCTATCTGGACTGCAAAGGGCAATACGTGCCTTGGCCCGGACCCAGGGCTGTGCTGAATATATTTGAAGTGTAAATATTTGTATTCGTCGTATAAATGGACTTGAAAGGCACTTGATAACAGACTAGAATTGGTTGAGTGCCTATATCAGACTGAAAACGTCTGGCGCACCTCTATAAGGACTATGGGCATTTCCATGTAAATGGACCCAAGTTCATAGGAGCATATCAAATTGGGTGTCAAATGAAAGCTAAGAGTCTATCTTTTGGGGAAATTAAGGCATAGTTACATTTAGAAAAAACATTTGCATAAGTAAAGGCTTTGATTTCTGGATAATAAAAGTTCACAGAAGTAACAAGTAAAGGTAGGCCTATCAATTGGTTATAGTGTTTTACTGATATACATTTTGTTTATGAATTATTAAGTGATTAAAACTCATAATTCCATTACCAAATTGGTAACGGAATTACCAAAAATTCTGTAATGGAATTACTGCAACTGAATTGGCTACAATGGGAAATCATGATAGTCACAAACCACAGTTAGGTCACCTGCTACTATCCGCCCTTCCACTGGCATACTGTTATGTTCAGCTCATAACTGTTTTATTTCTCTTTCTGTCAAACCAAGAGTGTTAAATGTCTGATTCTGGACAACCTCTCTCTCTCTCTCTCTCTCTCTCTCTCTCTCTCTCTCTCTCTCTCTCTCTCGCTCTCTCGCTCTCTCTCTCGGCCTCTCTCTCTCTCTCTCTCTCGCTCTCTCGCTCTCTCGCTCTCTCTCTCGGCCTCTCTCTCTCACTCTCTCTCGGCCTCTCTCTCTCTGTCACCTCCCCCATCTCTTATTGTCACCTACCCATGAGCCCCCTCTCTTTCCATTTACTATAAACAGCATCCTCACCCACTGTGCACCGACCGACACCGGACGTCCATGGACGTTGAAATTTGGTCAGTCCACCCTGGCCTTGATATTAGCGTCCACAGACGGACCACAGCTCTGCCTTTATACAATATAGGTGTACATAGTAAGTTAGGTACATTATATGTTGGCACTGTACCAATAGCTGTAGAGCAGAGTTCTGTGTTTGTCGCTCTATTGTTATGACATGTTGATGTCAGCCTCCCTGTCTGTAGTGTGTGGATACAGCTGCTGAGATGATTCATAGAGTCACAAAAACAACACATACAACTAACATGCTGCTGTTGACTGTGTTCAGTGATGTGTCTGAATATGCATGTATTAGGGAGGAACCTTTCAAGGCAATAGGCCTTGTACTTTCTATCCTGAACTATAAACTCTCTCAAACGGTTTCTTCGTCAGTCAGAAACGTCAACCTGCCTCAGAATGACAGTTGAGAGGGTGTTGGAGTGGCGTCGGTCGGGTCGCTAGCGAACTTCCGCTTTGTGTTGGCGCTCGAAGACGTTTCAACATCTGTTGAGCGAAGCATTGCGCACCTGTCTTCCTCTTCCTCCTCTCTTGACTATTTTGCCTCCCGCCTTTCCCTACCCCCTCTGACTTCCCCTTTCACTCTATTACTGGTGCCATCGAGACGCCTGAGGCTTTAGCAATCACACTGTCCCTACAACTCAAATCAATGACAGAGTTGGGTTTTAGAGGCTGTCCAATCATAGATCAGTTTGAGGCTGACACAGAAGGATGTGAGGTTTATTTCTCAGTAGTGTTTGTGGCTGTCTAGTCTGGCTAAATGAGTTTTACAGACACACACAGAGACACGTAAACACACACACACACAATGAACTCTTTTAATGTCTCTTGTTATATATATTGACGTCCGGTGTCCACGTCATGAACTGAATGGATGCATTATTTCAGACTGTAAACTATCACCATGAGACGGAGGGCCTTTAGCAAGTAGTAAATTCCACCATGGGATTCCATGATACTTACGTGGCTGTGACTAGTTGACTGTCACTCTGCCCATGTTGCACACTGAGGTCTGTGTACTAGTGGGATTTCCACAGCCTACACCAATCTATCAGGGGAAGCTTAGCTAAGCCTGGCTCTCTTCCCAGCCTGTTACTGCTGTCTGTCTGTCTATCTCCGAGCAGATGCTATGCTTCCCCTGGGGACCGTCCTCAGCCTGAAATCCTCCCGTCTACAGCAGGGCTGAAAACACACTCACTGCATAAGAGAGAATGTGAGACCGTGATCCAGTCTTCCCGTCTTGATGAAGGGATAAGGCTGTGTGTGTGTGTGTGTGTGTGTGTGTGTGTGTGTGTGTGTGTGTGTGTGTGTGTGTGTGTGTGTGTGTGTGTGTGTGTGTGTGTGTGTGTGTGTGTGTGTGTGTGTGTGTGTGTGTGTGTGTGTGTGTGTGTGTGTGTGTGTGTGTGAGATTAGTGAGGAATAGGGGCTATGCCACACAGGGACAGCCCTACAGTGGTGCAGGTCAGGGCAGGCAGTATGAGTGGAGGGGTGTAGGCTAGGCCCCATACAGCCGCATCCACTAACAAGAAAGAGAGGCCTGTAGCACTGAGCAATCAGCCCTCTTTTGTCCCACTACACTACTGTACGTGTGTGTCTCTCCTCTGGGGAGGGGTGATGTGTGTCAGTAGGGCGGAGGCAGTAAAGGTGGGTGAGGAGGAGGTGAGGGGGGGTGATGTGTGTCAGTAGGGCGGAGGCAGTAAAGGTGGGTGAGGAGGAGGTGAGGGGGGGTGATGTGTGTCAGTAGGGCGGAGGCAGTAAAGGTGGGTGAGGAGGAGGTGAGGGGGGGTGATGTGTGTCAGTAGGGCGGAGGCAGTAAAGGTGGGTGAGGAGGAGGTGAGGGGGGGTGATGTGTGTCAGTAGGGCGGAGGCAGTAAAGGTGGGTGAGGAGGAGGTGAGGGGGGGTGATGTGTGTCAGTAGGGCGGAGGCAGTAAAGGTGGGTGAGGAGGAGGTGAGGGGGGGTGATGTGTGTCAGTAGGGCGGAGGCAGTAAAGGTGGGTGAGGAGGAGGTGAGGGGGGGTGATGTGTGTCAGTAGGGCGGAGGCAGTAAAGGTGGGTGAGGAGGAGGTGAGGGGGGTTGTTTTTCACCACTTCTGCTGCAGAACAAAGAGGGCCCTTTTTTGCCCCGGTGACAGATCCTATTAAAGAAATAAGCTGCACTGAGAGTGTTGTTTTAGGAGGTGCGAGGCTGCAGGGGTTGCAGGGATGTGTGTGCAGGGGTAGCCAGGGCTTGCTAAGCAGTGAGGTGTTGGTAGGAGGGAGGGGAGGTGTCCTCGCAGATCTGTGTGAAAGGAAAGCAACCATCGTTGTCACATGCGTCAACGCAATGCTAGCAGATGTGTCAAACGGTTTCTTATTCACACCTCGGTGCGCATGAACTTATCTACGAGCACACACAAGACCCGTCTGCACACACACAAGGCCCGTCTGCACACATGCGTGCATGGGTCGCACACATACTGCTCAGTGACAAATGACAGGAAGGTAGACTCCAGATGTGTCAAATGGGAGGTGTGAATTTTCTTGTGTAGTTGCGTGTGTGTAAGTGCAAGTGAATGTTTACAAGCACGAGTTTGTTTTATTGTTGCAATATCATGTTGTTCTACACTTTAATCTGGACTCCGATCAAGATCAGCAGAGTGCCACAGGAAAAAGCACTGTCCACATTCTCATAGGGGGAAATTCCAACCCAAGTTAAGCATGCGTAAATTGAACTTTTTTATGCCCTTTTCTCTCTACACATATTCTGACCTCGAACTTAAGCATGAGAATAGCATGCTATTCACCAACTATTCGTTTGGGTTGAAGATCGAAGAATTGAAGGTTTGGCAGAGGTGTGTCTACAGATATGCTGTATTCTGACCTTGACTTAATGCCCTCATAATTCCACCACCTTTACATGAGAGGACACCATGAATAAGGTCGAGCAACCTGTAGGTTGTGGAAAAACGTTTAATTTTTATTTTTACCATAGAAATAACACATATCTCCATGCACTGTAATGTATACATTGATAAGAGCTACTGTATTGATAAGACCTGGGTAAATGAGTAATCCGTTTGGATAAGGGGATTGGAAATATAAATTAATTTTTTTTTTTTTATCTATTTTACCCTATGATCACTGAAAAGTGAATTTCGGCCTCTTTTCCACAGTAAAGTATAAATAGCTGTACTTATTCAGAATTTGAATTGTAGGCCTATAGCTTCATCATTTTTGGGGGATGAAATTTGGAGAGTCAAGCCCAGGCTGTAGCCTATGGAAACATGTTCACACTGACAGTGGCGTTGAACCTACAGAGTTGATTTATGCACTGTAGAATGTTTTCATTATATGCCCAGACTTTTCCTTTTTCTTAATGACCATTTCTATCATATTAAATATGAAACAGTAGCCACCGTCAGTAATACCCACACACAGTGCAATGACTGTTAGTTTTCTTTCATTTCTAGCCTACTTTTTGCATCCTTCCATTTCATTGACCTTCCTTTCCTCCGTCACGTCCGTGTGGTTGTTCCTTAGGACGTATTACATGATGTGCAATAATGAAGGTCATGTAGCCTATTTGAATAATTATGGAACGCAGACTATACATAGCAGTTTAAACCTGGAGTTTCACAGTTCTGTGATTAATGAGGATTAGGGTAGACTGTTGTTCAACCCCTGTTATACACTTTTCTATTCTTCCAATATTTCATGGGTTGAACAATTGAATATGGCAAATTTCAGGATGAATCAAACCCCTGTATTTTTTATTCAACAATTTTGTTCTGAAAGTCTCTCCAACCCTGTTTATGTATGGTTAATAAATATTTTCTAACCCTAAATAATGTACAAGATCAGAGTATTTTTTTAATATACTGATTGGCGCCGAAAGGAGATGAATATGCGTGTACTTAGATGGCTTTCTGTCATTGATCCCTATTCTGAACCTGTCTGTCGAGAAAATTATAATTAAAGGTACACCATATTTAAAGGGGATGGCTTTAGATAAATGTACTTACTGAAAACACTATTGAATGAAAACTCCACAAGAAAATATTTTGGCCAGCAAGTTGGATGGTTTTCAGCAGTTGAATTACATTTATTCAGCGTGCGTAAGGGAACCATGCCTGCAAAGCCCATTACGCACCTGTATATGTTAAGTCTGAATACCAACTACTGAGAAGTGTTTAAATCAAAACGCGTAAAAAAGGAATAGATTTCCTAAGTCTGAATTGGGCCCATAGTCCAGAGCAGACATTAATATGCTATAACAGGCTGGCCAGTGGTTAGTATTTGCTGCCTTTGTTAAAGTGATATTTGAACCACAGGCTGAAGAGCCAAGGCTTCTCTCCCCCATGTTTACCCAAGGGATTACTGACTCCTCCAGCTCTGAAACCAACATCTCCAAACACCTATTATTTGCTGACTGTTCCTTACCATTAAGTCCCAGAAAAATAAATATGTCAACCGCAGAGTCATCCACAGCGTTTTCCAGTAAGCCACAGGTACTCCTTCACACTATTCACCCCTCCCCTCTCCATAGAAAAACTGTTTGTCATAATGCAGTAAGGGAGAAAACATTCCAAATCATGGGCTATTTATTTGTCTAAATCGAGATCTGAACTTTTATTAAATGAGGTCTAAAAGGTCGTAATGACTCCCTCCTGTATGGGTGAGTGTAAATAAGGAAGAAGCAGTAAACAGAGTGGGCTTATACTTCCCTCCATTGGTAGGTAAACAGGAAAGACATTTGGGGATGAAAGGGGGCTGAGTTTGGGTATGCAATTTGCCGTGCTTCTCTGTGTTTCTGAGAAAAAGCATCTAGGTTGCCTCACTTGCACCATCAGGCAGAATTAAAAGTACGGGCAGAGGCCTCTGTAAATAATTCTGTAATTCTTTGCGTGTCCACTTGCTGCGTATGACGTCAGTGAATACAAAGTGAAAATGTTGTTGGAGGAAACCCCCCGGGCATGTGTGTGCGTGCACATAGCGAGGTGTGTGTGTCCACCCAGACAGGAGCAGACTTGAGCCTATATAACTAACCTGAGGAGTAGAAAGGGGGCATAACAAAGCAGCAGACAATGCTATGCTCGTCCTTTTTTCCTCCTTGATAGAAACTTCTGCAGTCATGTCACAACGACTTTCAGAAGAGCAAACAGAGAGACACAGATGGGGAGAACTGAGGAAAAAGAGCCTGTGATGGGCTCTTTCTCTCCATCTGGACCAGGCTGAGGTATTTAGGCTCATTTGCAGTGCTTTCACAAGGGAGCTTTAGTGGGATTATCTACAGTGGTGTGTGTGTCTGTTTCTGTCTGCCTGTATTTCTCTCTTAGTGTGTGTTTGTGTGTATGGAGGGTTAGGGGGTAGCTGAGAGGTTTGGGGGTAGCTGAGGCCGAGTGTTTCCCTTTAGGAGGTTGTACTCGATGCTGATGGGTGTATAGGTCGCATCAGCCAGGGTCAAAGAAGCATCACCTCTACCCTCTCAGCTGTACCTCTCCACTAATGAAGGAACTTAATCATGCCATGGCTCTACAGGCCTCACCTCAGGCCTCTAACTGGATGGCTGAGGACACTAGCATATGGAAGTATTAAAGCAGAGTCACTGTATACATGGCATATGCCAGCTCCCTTTTGGCCCACTCCTGTACCTAGTCAGAGTGAATGATGGGAATGTTTGTCCCAGAACATAGGTTTCTTCTGAAACCAATCGAACATATTCAATTTACAGACTGCATTCCAGCGGATTTATCAGTCAGTCAGTCAATATTTGCTCTGTTTCTAATCGCAGAAGCCAAGAGACTGAGCCCAGAGAGAGCGCTCGCCGTCGCCTCACGTCATTCCAAACAACAGACTCTCTCCATACCTCCGGCTTGACTGGCCTTAGAAATGTGTGTCCTTTATGTCTTTAACAGCCCATGTCCAATTCCACATCAGATGACATCACGGGTCTCTTAAAGGAGGTGTTTTTCCTCTTTGACATAAGTGCTGCTGCTATGTCACCATGTCTGCAGGTTGTGCATCTGGGAGTTTTAGTGAGGATGGCTGGGCTGGCTAGGTGGTTAGGCAGGAAAGCACCCAACGTCAGACAGACGTGACACTTTTTTCTCTCCTGGCACTGATACACCTGTAGGCTTTTTCAAAAACACCCATCTCCATTTCAACATCAAAGTGGCCTTTGAGATAGCAATTGGCACCGAGGGTGAACCTTTCATGTGATTTGTGGAGCATAGGCGTGGCCGAGCTGCTGACTTAGGGTATGGACACACCTGGCAGGTGCACACACACACACACACACACACACACACACACACACACACACACACACACACACACACACACACACACACACACACACACACACACACACACACACACAGCTGTGTGCACATAAACACTAAAACACTCGCCTCTCTTTGTTTACTATGAAGAGAGACTGCACTGTCAAGAAAAATAGCAACGCAAATGTCATTGTCTATTTGCATTCTTTGTACAGTCTGCGTGCCAAATGCAAATAGAATCTACCTGCCCACCCTCCCCATACCCCCCTCAACCTTCTGAAGCTGTGTGAACACACCCAACAGAATAAATATTGGCAACAAAATACAGCAATGATCTATTGAATTCTGTAGAAGTACAATAATGCGTGTGGGAAAGAGTGTGGTAGTATCATAGAAACAGGATAGACAGCAGTAAAGGGCTATGACTGAATGCATGCATGTGCATACACATGTCTCTGTTTGCATGTATGCAAGTTGATGAACTGTACACACAGTGTAGTGCACCATGGCTGCCTCTGTTGCCTCTCACCTAGGGTTAAGCTACGAAACAAATGGTCCTCTTCCTCTGTTTTTCTCATAGTCATGTATGTTCTCAGCCCAGCCCTGTGTCCCTCGTCTCTGGTGAGTTCCTCTTTCTCAGGAACTGATTAACTCTGGGTGAGATACATAAAGTACCAACAGCCCCTCCCCTCGGAGGATATGTGACGGGTGATGTCATCACGCAGAGAGAGAAGACGGAGGCTAAATACGGTTAGGGGATTAATTCAGCTGAACTCGGTAGGGAGGAGAGGGGAGAGAGAGAGGAAAGGGGGGGAGGCAACTGCATGCGAGCAGCGACAGGGAGGGTCTTAACACTTCAGTCATATCTCTCTTCCTATCGCACGTCTTCCTTCTCTCTCTCTGATCATCAGCAGAACATTGACGTACACAAAGCTGCTTCTCAGAAAGCACAGGGTGACTCTAATCAAAGAGACTGTGCTGTAGGGTTCACTTTGTAAAATGTTGCTCATAGGCCTACTGTACAGCAAGTGAAGTGTTTTGGGACGAAGTGACCCAAAAGCAACATAGTGTATTTGAGGGGAAGAGGAGAAGGGAGGAAAATTTCGAATACTTTCAACATTAGTTGGAAAAAATAATGTGTCTCTGCAAAGCATTTGTGTGTGTTTGTGTGTATGGGTTTTTGGATCATGCTGTGTGAGGTGAGCGTTGTGTGTTTGGCAGATCATTGCCGCAGGGGAGCTTCCTTCCTGTCCATCAGGTTTCCTAGCTGGATCTGTAAACGTTAATAAAACGCCTCCCTCCCCCTGTACCAGCCTCTTTGCTGGCAGCCATGGAAATGCAGGCTCTACACAAACACACAGTAAAGCCCTGAGCAGCCCGACCCGCTCTACTCTGCCAGCCAGCCAACCGACAGGTGAACGTATGCAGGCCAACCAGGGTACAGGCTCTCATTCATCTCACAATGGGATAGAGGGATGGTCATCTGCTTTGATGGTATACTTAAACTTCTATGCAGACAGCTGGTTAACTGAGGATATCGTAAAGTCTGTGTTGTGTTTTTAATTTTTGATATATTTTTTTACACTGAAATATTTAGGAAGGAATCATGTAAGGATTGTCATTACAGATGGGGTGGTGGCATTCTCTATTTGAGTCCACTCATATCATTCTTTTACACCTTTTTAACACAAAATTCCCCTTCCCTAAATTAAACCATGTCACTGTATAGCAGGATGGGGCCTGGCCACCAGGGTGTATAGTGAATAAAAGGCCACTCTGATGCCTTGAGTGCAGACATGACATGTAGACAGAGAGGAGACTGCTTTACCGTATGTGCATGCTTGTTTCTAACTACAGGAAGCCAACACACTGCCTGTTTCTCTTCAGCAGTGCATGCACGCAGACACAAACAAAATGCAGTACATATAATTTACTACATACAGACATAGCCAGCAACTCTATCACATTTCACACAAACACAAAGGATATTATTATCTATTCCTCCCCCTTCCCTCTCTCCACACTGTTCTCCTCCATTTTCAACGCCTCCTCAAATAGCCTCCAGCCTGGCAGCCGATGCTCCACCCCTCGCCCTTCACCCCCTCGCCCCTTGCTAGGATCCCCATGTCCCCTCCATGTGGCATACAGAACCTCCTGGCTCCCTGCATTGGCCAGTTGGTCGGTTTTGACTGGGCTGAATCCACCCTATCCCAAATAAGCATAGCAATTCACCCATCCAGGGCAGCCACTAAAAACCTGTACAGTAGAACCATAATAAACATGATTTCTCAACAGGAAGGATCATTAAACCCTATACCCATCTGATCTGACTGGTGTCAGCCATGCATGGTCACACACCCACACACCAGCAGCCTTTAGCGGTTGACTCATCCTTGTAACACAATCCTACAGTCTTTCACAGGATCACACATTAAACCACTTTGATATGCATCACTACCCAAATGATGGCTCTAACGGCTTTAGCATATTGGGCTAAATCTGTTAGCATAAACCATCTCTTTAAGAGTATTAAGTCAAGGAGCCACTTATGTGGTCACCCAGGTATGAACATCTGACCAGAGGCAGCAGGGTGAGGCCATAAGCGTTTGGTATTAGCTGCTTGGAGACACACAGCTCCTCTTAGCGGTCTCTGATTATGCATTAATACACTTTACTGTTTCCTCTGACAGTGCCACTCCCCACACCCTAATACCACACAGACACGAACACTGCTGCACCATCCAACACACAGCATTGTCTCCCATTAACTGCAATTGCTGGTCAACTGTTGTTGATCCTCCCACACACTGACCGTACACACACACACTCATGGACACGCACTCACACGGCTACATTTTCTTGTATCATCTGCATATGACTCATGTGTCTCTTTTAGTCTCCAATGATGGCACCCTGTTCTCTTATCCCCTACACCAAGAATAGCCTCTCTCTCTCTCTCTCTCTCTCTCTCTCTCTCTCTCTCTCTCTCTCTCTCTCTCTCTCTCTCTCTCTCTCTCTCTCTCTCTCTCTCTCTCTCTCTCTCTCTCTCTCTCTCTCTCTCTCTCTCTCTCTCTCTCTCTCTCTCTCTCTCTCTCTCTCTCTCTCTCTCTCTCTCTCTCTCTCTCTCTCTCTCTCTCTCTCTCTCTCTCTCTCTCTCTCTCTCTCTCTCTCTGTGAATCCCTCTACACACAGCTCCTGATATAGCAGTACATTAGACTTCTGACAAGACAAATATTCTCATGTACCCTGTAAGTACTCACGTCTGGGTTCCCTGGGCCCATCCACAGTCACTTTAATGGCACGGTGGTAGGTGGCCACCTGAGGAGGACCGGTGAAGACTGTGATGGTCAGAGTGAAGCTCTTTCCTGGGTTAGACAGAATAGAGAGGGCCTTGGTAAGTGAAATGCATCAGTAAGACATAGATTCAGGAGGAACATCATGTGTGAGGGTTTATAGGCTTGGTTAATTAATTGTGGAAATAACAGATTTTTGTGGAACAAGCACTTTGGTAATAACCACCACAGGCAACTTGCTGAATTAAAATTGCCTTCTGATATGCCTCTCTTTTAAGTTTGTGAATTAAAGGGACCACCTCCTTGATGAGCTGAAACGTGGGCATGATTTGAATTATTGAGAGAATGTACTCCAGATTCTCTGAAAGGCTTACAGCAACAGTTTATTGTTCAACAAGGCCGATTGTTGCACGAGCATCCTTGAGCTCTCCGTCTGCATGAAAGGCGTGGGGAGAGCGCTGGATCATGCAACGGTCCGTTTTTCATCTCAGGCTATGAAGCGGCGCTTTAATAAAAACAAGGCATAGCCTATCTTGTTAAAGAGACTGTTGGGGAAAAAGGAATCCTGGGGTGGGATAATTGACTACAAAAATGAAAGGAACTACTAGAGCGTTTTCCATTCATCAGTCAGCGACTATTTAAAGTGTGAATGCGCGGGCCAGGAGGAAGGAGAGGGAAGAGAGAAGGTTCTGGTGGAATGTGAGCTATGCGAGCGCTAGTTTTTAAAGGTGTGTAAACAAGCAAGTCCCAAGCCTTGAACTGAATATTCTGGTCCAGGCATTTTGCTGATTTGGACATGTAAAGACAATGGTATAATGTTCATATAATATACAGGCTGCGGCTACTAACCCGATCATCTTTTGAGAGGGGCGTGCGTGATGGTCAATTATAGAAAGAACTGTGGTAATGCCTCAGCATTAGGCTGTAGTTTGAAATTGGGCTTCGCTCTTTGTCCATTAAGCATTATCAAACGAAATCTTAACATGTGGAATAATTATATTGTGCTCTGGATTCCCTCTCTTCTAATAAACACTGGTAATGGTGGTGCGCTCATTAAAGCTATTACACCAGGAGATGAATTTCGACGTGGTTTTCATCTGATTCTCACGTCCCCTAACCTTTTTATTTTATCCATTAATTTATTTGATCACTTTCTTTGTTTAAAATCGATTACCAAAATTAGGTATACTCAGGCTATAGTTTTGCAAGTCAGTGCAATGACGCATGCAGGGAGGTGTTTTGTATGTGAAGTAAACTCTTCATTGTTAATGATGTAAGATAGAGGTCCTTCCGCTCACCTCGTCCGCTCCTGCCCACGAACCGCAGGTCGTTGAAGCGGGCGACCTGGTTCTTCATCACCGCAGACGCGTTCCTAAGCTCCGCTGAGTAGTTCTCGTCGTTCCCCGCCATCACTGTGACCAAAGTCCCGTCGGGCACATCACCGAGTGCGACAACCTGTGAGAACACAACGCGGTCAACCTGGATCACCATGCTAAACAAACACAGACTACACCAAACCACATCCGGTGGAAGAAAATAAAACGCACCATAAAACTAAAATATTAGACCTGATTTCCAATCCATTAAAAAATGCATTTTATATTTAGTTAGAAAATATTTGGGTCCAAATATAAAGGCCTATTGTGCTATAGGTGGGTTAAATTACATGGTAAGATTCTTCCTTGAAGCAAGCTTTCAATTTAAACACTTAATATTTAAGCTATGGAAATTATTTTTACATTTGATCGGCCTATATCCAAATCGCTTTTAAAAAGAATGTTAGTACATTTTAATAAATAAGAATACGATCTCAACAAGCATTTTTACATTTGGATGTGATACAATAAAATATATTTAGGCTATTTTACAAAACATTACACTTTTAGCCCACGAATTCTATCACTTCCTGGTGTATAAATATAATTGATAACGTGCAGTGAAGCATCGTTTCATTGCTTCGAAATATGCAGATTTTATTCTGCACTGAAAGGCCTTTCAAAATAGCAATTTAATAATAACTAGCTTACCAACTATAATTAATTAATTGTATTATTATCATTATTATTACTAAATTATAATTATTTGTATTATGTTGTATGCTAATTGTTCCTTCATTGTATGTAGGCCTATTTGCAGTTCGTGCAAATCCAAACACTAGGCTATGTAAATGTCATATTCAATTAGGTCAAATGCAACTAAAAAAAGCAAAAACTAAAAAACTCTACTGCCAAGTTATCACTTTGGTAGGCTAATAGGATTTTCACAACTTGATTTAATTAAATTATTTATATTACATACATGGCTCTGCGTAAACTTTGTAATACTAATGCCAGTTTATGCCCTGTTGGCTATATGAAGCTCAAGAAAGCTTAAAAATGGCATTTGACACTTGAGTTCAAATTATTCTGCGGTAGCAGTAATACATCATTAGGTCGTTCATTATTTTACAAGTGCCCATTTGTAATTAGTAATTTGCCTTACCTTGAAAGCCACAGGGAGTGTCTTGTTGCACCTCCAGTGTGAGGGCAGCACGGAGCAGAGGAAGTTTGGGCTGTCCGTACGGACCAGTTCGCCAGCGTGGTCTGACAGGACGTCCACCACATTCCTGGCCTCGGGTCGTGTCCTCAGCGGTCCAGGGGTGCCCATGGTCCCGCTGCCGTCTCCAATCTTGCTGCAGGGGAACGACGTGGAGGGCGGTGTGAACCGTCTGGTGGTGGTGGGGTCTACGGGAATATGCATCACAACAGCTTGGGTCACGGCCACTTCTCTAGGGGTTTTGACGAGTGTTCGGGGCTCTTTTTTTGAATATGTGTATTTTCTCGTTCTCTGACACTTGCTCCTTTGGTCTCGGCGAAGTCCAGTGGTTTACGCGATGATGGAGCTGAGCGCACGCAGCCCCCGGTTAATCTATCACGATGAGTCCTGGACTGTCCAGTGTGTGTAGTAGATGTTGTACCTTGCAGAGACGATAACGTTTAATGGTTGCGTGTTATATCATCTGCTCAGGATGTAGCTACCTGACAAACATCAAGTTGGTTTCTGTTTCTCACGGACTACAACAAAACCAAGAAACCGCAAACTCCGATCTAACCTCTTTCTCACTGTGCTCTGTTCTGGTTGCCTATGCTATGGCTCACTTTCTATTCTGCACTATCCAGCACTTGATGCGACGCCCCTCCACACTACAATTTTGGCCGCATATTAGAAAATAAAGGTCTAAGGCAAACTATAAAATCCAGTCGTTTTTGCAATATTCACGGAAGCTGACGATTCGAGTGTTGCTTGTTTGCGCTTCAACTTCACAGCAGAATTTTCTCAATCTTGTTTTACCCTCGGTGACTGAATGAGCTCCTTCAATTGAATTATGCTCATCGAGTCTCGCCAAAGTAGGCTACAGTGTACTCAGTAATTCACAGTTCTCGACGCAGAGTTTGAGACGCAGAGGTCCGATGGTTACACGCGGACGTCAAGTGAAGAAGTTTCTTTTTATTCAATGATTTTTGTTCCTCGGTATCAAATGTCCTGCCACTTGCCACATATTATCCTTAATGAAACTAAAAAGTATGTCGAGATCCCAAAACTATTTTCTTGTGAACTATTCTCTCTCTAGGTTGAAATAGGCGCTTGACTGAGTGGTGGTGCGAGAGTGAAGACTGCCGTGATATTATTTACTCGAGTCATTTTACTGTTTAGTGGTTGGAGTGTGCGGATGACTTCGACCAATGAGTCGCCTGGGTTGGGCTTTCTTTCATTAGACCAATCAACGTCTCCGGAATATAAGCGAAGTGAAGCGCTCTCTGCTTACTCTGTTATACACACACGATCTATTATTGACAGACTATGTATCTTGTGCTTTTCTACACTATGTGCTTAGTTGTTTTAATGTTTTGCACAGTTAGGCTACATTTATACTTAAAATTACAGCAACTGTTTTCATGCATTCATTATAGTGTTGAAATTACATCCGGCATCGCGGCTGAATGGTGAAGTTATAATGCTAAATAAAAGTTAGGCCTATTTGTTTATTGAAGATTTTAAAAAACGTCGTGTTATGATTGACCAGTCTTCCTTCTTTATGCCTATATATGACACCGGCAAAATGATATAGGCTACTACCTTCGAAGAAATAGAATCACATAATGCATTCTGGTTATATTAGCACATCACCGCAGTGTGTTTACATACAGTGTGAAAAGAAAACAATAATTCAAGCTGGCGCATTTATTTGGTGACTGCAGAAGAGACATTTAGGGAAACATATATCATTAATATTTTCATGATAAGTAGGCCAGTCATATAATGTAGCGTAGGTCTACTTATGATATTTTTATGGGTTTATACTCACTATTAGCAAAATGTGGTTTTACTAAAATGAATAGGCTGCTACTTCTGAATGCAGAATTGTCAATCAACTGCAATGCGCTATTTATCATGTCAGGAGTTCATGCACCATTCAAATGACATATGGTTTATTGATCAATATGAGTTGTGAATTTGATATGCTTTTCCCATCCTTGTCCCTGCAATTCACTCCTGCTTTTTCAGAGAACATCAAAGGCAGCTAGGGATGAATGTTTTTTGTTTAGTATTATGTAATATAGAGTAATAGGCTTGGGCTAGATTAAATGAACCGTAGTGGTGCTGGGGTTAGAGACCTATTGACATACTATGTGGAATTAGCAATATACTTTTTGTTCTCTTTCTTTTCCTTTTAAAATATTATTTGTTACTACCATATCCAGGGAAATGGGCTGAATTAGGCTAATGATGAGTGCTATAAATAAATAATATTGGCCTCCATTTTACACAATATGCATAGTAGGTGCATCTTTGTAAATATAGCCTATATAATTATATATAATTGTCTTATCACTTTCATTCGATCACGCCAAATTGAAACTAATAGGCTTACATAACAACTACAATTGTGCCAAGTACAGTAGCCACAGGCAATTATTAATTGGAATTCCATCCATTAACAGGTTACTATGTACTGCACAAGAAACGACACACCCTGTTCACTACTTCCCAGGCAATGATGGCTCGCAGGCGCTAGTTGGCGCAATTTGTCTTTGTCAAATGGACCTGCCTTCAGTACAGAGGGGGTCTGGAGAGAGAAACGGCATTTATACCATCAGAGAAATGAGAAATAACAACATATATACTATATGCCTGCACCAAGACGAGAAAATGTGAGTCATAGACGACCTATTATCACCTGTGTCGAACTTGACTTTTTTTTGTTGTTGAAAATTCATCAGAAATTGTACTCGGGATCCCAAATAATGACATTTACATTATTTTCTGAATTGAAGTATAGGCTTCTAGGGGGAAGTAAAATCACTTCATTCGTTTAATGTCACCTTTTACTTTCTAATCAAGTTATGAATAAATGTGTTGTTTTACTCCCATAGCCGATCATTTCGATTAAGGACGTGGATTTTGTTTTAGAATTTAGACTTTTTTTCCACCGCAGGTGTATGGAGGGATATTTACCATTTTGTCCAACGCACAATAAATTATGGAATAAACAAAGATATGACTCTATAGTCCACATATCAAATAGCAGTTATTTAGTAAGCATACAAAAGTAAGCAAAAAACATTATGGAGATTACCTACAATCACATTCGATATAGGCCTAGAGTACATATTAATACAAATCCAAAATTAAAATGAAATGTCAAATATTTGTGGATAACTTGTTTATTAAATCAAGAGGTATTTGATTGTTGGGGCTATTTTGTGGTGTTAAATGATCCATAGATGCACACAAACCACAAAGATATTAAAGACCGCTCCAATCAGAATTATGTCAGAAATGAATAACACAAAACACATCCAGGGATGGAATAATGCCTTGCAACGATTCATTGATGCAAGCTGTTACAATTTACCTCCCAAAGTGTGGATCTAAGGTCAATTTACCTCCCAAAGTGTGGATCTAAGGTCAATTTATTCGCCTTCAATTTTCCAAAATACTGTTTAGTTGCAGGCAGTAGGCTGTATATTATTGCGTTATTGAAGTTAATTCCCAATGCGATTACTAATGTAGGTTAATAGTGTTTGATATATAATTATGCATGACAATAACTAGACTACTCATAATTACACTATTTAAATGTACATTTAAATGTATTTTTCCCCCTTATGTTGAACATGCTAAGTGTGTGTGTGTTTGTTTGAGTGCGTGCGTGCGCGCGTGTAGCGCGTGTACGTTTCTTCGGTTGTTTATTTTAGATAGTAAGGAAATTGTGGTAAGGAAGCGATGGGAGTGGGTTTAGATGTACCCTTCATTTTCTTTATTATACTGGTGTCAGTCAGACAGATACGAAGCCAAAGTCTTGCGGGGAGAGTGGCGAGGGAGATGGGATGAGAAAATTATACACTCTTCACGCCTGGCAAGGCCGAGACCGTTAGGACGGAAGCCATTTTAAATCATATTTTAACAACACGAATTGGCGCCAAACACATTGATAACAATTATCACACAGCCATAGTCTGTCTATACAGTGCCTTCAGAAAGTATTCACACCCCTTTACTTTTTCCACATTTCGTTCTGTTACATACTGCCTGAATTTAAAATTGATTGCATTTAGATTTTTTAAATCACTGGCCTACACACAATATCCCATAATGTCAAAATGTAATTATGTTTTTCGAAAATTGTACAAAGTAATAAAAAATGAAAAGCTGAAATGTCTTGAGTCAATATGTATTCAACCCCTTTGTTATGGCAAGCCTGAATAAGTTCAGGAGTAAAAATGTGCTTAACAAGTCACATAGTAAGTTGTTTGGACTCACTCAGAGTGCAATAATAGTGTTTAACATTATTTTTTAAATGACTACCTCATCTCTGCTACTCTGTACCCCACACATACAATTATCTGTAAGGTCCCTCAGTCAAGCAGTTAATTTCAAACACAGATTCAACCACAAATTCCAGGGTGGTTTTCCAATGCCTTACAAAGAAGGCCACCTATTGGTAGATGGGTAAAAATAAAGCAGACATTGAATATCCCTTTGAGCATGATGAAGTTATTAATTACACGTTGGCTAGTGTATCAATACACCCAGTCACTACAAAGATACAGGTGTCCTTCCTAACTCAGTTGCCAGAGAGGAAGGAAACAGCTCAGGGATTTCACCATGAGGCCAATGGTGACTTTAAAACAGTTACAGTTTAATGGCTGTGAAAGGAGAAAACTGAGGATGGATCAACAACATTGTAGTTACTACACAATACTAACCTAAATGACAGTGAAAAGAAGGAAGCCTGTACAGCAGTGTTTCCTAAACTCGGTCCTCAGGACCCCAAGGCGTGCACGTTTAGGTTTTTGCCCTAGCACTACACAGCTGATTCAAATAATGAACTCATCATCAAGCTTTGATTATTTGAATCAGCTGTGTAATACTAGGGCAAAAACCAAAACGTGCACCCTTTGGAGTCCCCAGGAGCGAGTTTGGGAAACGCTGCGTACAGAATAAAAATATTCAAAAACATGCACTAAAGTAAAACTACAAAGAAAAAGTCAAATAAATGTACTTTATCTCCAGAATACAAAGCATTATGTGTGTGGCAAGTACAACACACAACTGAGTACCACTGTTCATGTTTTCAAATATGGTGGTGTATGCATCATGTTATAGGTCTACTTGTCATTTGCAAGGACTATGGAGTTTTTTAGGATAAAAATGTACGGAATAGAACTAATCACAGGCAAAATCCTAGAGGAAAACCTGTTTCAGTCTGCTTTCTAACAGACACTGGGAGACAAATTCACCTTTCAGCAGGACAATAACCTAAAACACAAGGCCAAATATATAATAGAATTGATTACCAAGATGACATTGAACGTTCCTGAGTGGACTAGTTTTTTTTTTTAAATCGGCTTGAAAATCTATGGCAAGACTTGAAAATGGCTGTCTAGCTATGATCAACAACCAACTTCCAAAAGCCACACGCCTTGATCTTTGAGGTCATTTAGCGTGGTTGTGGCAATTAAGAATTTTCTCTCTTCGTAAAGAAACAGGTTTGCTGACAGCTCACCCCGTTGAGGTCTCACATCACTATGCAGTCTGCACTCTAGACAACCGCCTAGCAGAAGTGCCTTCAGAAAGTATTCAAACCCCATTTTGTTGTGTTACAAAGTGGCATTAAAATGGATTTAATTGTCATTCTAACATTTGTAAAAAGATATATATGAAAAATAAAACACTAATATATCTTGATTAGACAAGTATTCAACCCACTGAGTCAATACAAGTTAGAATCAGTCTTGCTGGGCAAGTCTCGAAGAGATCTGAACACCTGGATAGTACAATATTTGCACATTATTCTTTTAAAAATGATTCAAGCTCTGTCAATTTTGGAGAACAAGGGACATTTGTCTAAAACAGGTCATTCTTCTAATTATAAACTCATATGCCTAATATCTTCTGAGTTTATATCTGAGTAGTTAGAAAGTAACTATTCAACCAACTGTTAAATATAATAATAACTATAATAATATGATCTTAAAATGTAAATGCTATATGATCTTAAAATGTAGGCTAAATGCTATTAGCTGAAGCTGCAGGGTGCATATTTCAGGACCTCATGTCTTCAAAAGTATCGCCTATCATTGTCCGCTATTTCGAGGCAATGAAAGAACTAAAGTGGGACAATGACATTGGCGACATTTCAGTCGTCCTCATGCCTCTGTTTATTATTAATATATGACCACACGACTAGCTACCCTGCGCAGCGGTAACACGCGCTTCGGGTTCCTGTCATATTTATACACCTACATTGCAACATGCAGTTTCTATAGTTTCAGCCACACAGACACTGAGGACGTAGCCTGTCGTGCCCCTGAACGATTTTTAATGATCCAAGTCGGTTCAGCTCAACCTCACGCAGAACTCCTGGAGGATGTCTAACCCCAGACCCACCTCACGCAGACGCTAGACTAGTTTTTACCCTCTACTTTTAAAACCCAGAGTTTTCAGCACTAGCCTCTATAGGCCCAGTCAAAACACTACATGCCTCCAGTTTGGAAAGAGTTTGGGGGGTTAGAGTAAGAAAGGTTAGGGAGAGCTCCAACCAAAATTAATAGATTCCCATTTAAGTTTCCTCCTTTAAATCATATTAACTCTTACTGTGAACTGCACACTGGCATATAAACCTCCAGCCCTTCTGTCCCCCTCTGTTTTCAAGAACTTAGGACCATATTACCATCAAGGTTTTCAGAAGAGAAAGCACAGGCCTTTGAAAGCATCACACACTTTCAGCCCTTTCATTCCCACTTGAGGCATGGTTTCAAATGAGTGTACTCAGGCCTGCCTTGCCCTGCAGTCGCCAACCAACACCCCAAACCATGGAAGATCAAGGGGAGTGGCAAAGTTTTCTTCCTCTCCATTTTCATATGGTTTGGCTAATAATGAGACAAAATGTAAAAGCTAATAGTTTGAATATCATCCCCATTAGCTGAGAAACCCACACAAGCCTTTGAGGTGTAAACCTATACCCGACGCTATCATGCCCGCCACCCAGCCATATCTCCCATGGCTGATATCACTTTAAAGAGGCTCTGATGGGGAGACACTTTCAGATATGTGAGGAGATACAAAAGTGAAATGTTCATTCTCAATATGTATATGAATAACCACATAAACACACAAGCTATTTTCAGGCGTGTGCACATGTGCCATTGGAGGGGATCTTTTCTTTTGAAAAAGTGGGCTATGGGGCAATTAGAAATAGTTTGAGGTTAAATGATGACATAAGACAAAGATTTCTATCTTTAGCGGCTGTGGCGGTCGCACATTTCTGTACATTCACAAATTACAGGGCGAGTCTGGCCCTCAACCCACAGAACGCATTCCTTCCAAAAAGTGTCTGCTCCTATTTCAGCCGGGGGTTTTCTGCTCAGTGGAAATATGAGTGTTCTGAATGGACGACTCCTATGAAATGGAGTTTTATTCCTCTCGGATTAAATGAGCTCTACATTTTGGATCAGGGTATTTTTTTGTACCAATGATGAATTCTGTGGTATACTTGAAATGCCAGAGCTGTTTACCCGCTGTCGTTTTTGAAATGCAGTTTGCTATGAAATGGACTTCTGCTGCTTGATATGACAAGAGTGTCAGTGATTAGTTTTCCAAGCATGACGTAAGTCATCAAAGCATTCTGTCCCTCGTCCCAAAGCCAAATCATATTGTAGCATTTGGATGTTTACACACAGACTATAGAGAGACTTTTAGAAGTAATCCTTCACAGAGAGACTGGGTAAAGATTGTTTCATTTTGTATGGGGATTCTGAGCTCCGAATGCTGATGTTTTCTCAAATGATGATTATATAATGTGTCAGCACATTGCAGTTGGTGGTCATTGTTGTCCATTATGATGTAGACCAGCAAATAGGAACCACATTGCTAGTTTTTATCATACCTTCTCAGATCTAAAGTGTTAGCCAATTACTCCTTCATCATATGATGTTCCATTTAGCTGCTTCAGATACGAGCACCACTACTCCTTTATTGAGATTACACAATCTTTATTTTCTAATGACTTTAAACTAATTTGGGGTAAATCACAAATTGAATACTGTAGGCCTTCACTTGGGTATATGCATGTGATTCATGAGAAAGTCCCGGTCTTATTGGGGATCCGTTTAGGCAGTCAGAATATACACTGCTCAAAAAAATAAAGGGAACACTTAAACAACACAATGTAACTCCAAGTCAATCACACTTCTGTGAAATCAAACTGTCCACGTAGGAAGCAACACTGATTGACAATAAATTTCACATGCTGTTGTGCAAATGGAATAGACAAAAGGTGGAAATTATAGGCAATTAGCAAGACACCCCCAATAAAGGAGTGGTTCTGCAGGTGGTGACCACAGACCACTTCTCAGTTCCTATGCTTCCTGGCTGATGTTTTGGTCACTTTTGAATGCTGGCGGTGCTTTCACTCTAGTGGTAGCATTAGACGGAGTCTACAACCCACACAAGTGGCTCAGGTAGTGCAGCTCATCCAGGATGGCACATCAATGCGAGCTGTGGCAAGAAAGTTTGCTGTGTCTGTCAGCGTAGTGTACAGAGCATGGAGGCGCTACCAGGAGACAGGCCAGTACATCAGGAGACGTGGAGGAGGCCGTAGGAGGGCAACAACCCAGCAGCAGGACCGCTACCTCCGCCTTTGTGCAAGGAGGAGCACTGCCAGAGCCCTGCAAAATGACCTCCAGCAGGCCACAAATGTGCATGTGTCTGCTCAAACGGTCAGAAACAGACTCCATGAGGGTGGTATGAGGGCCCGACGTCCACAGGTGGGGGTTGTGCTTACAGCCCAACACCGTGCAGGACGTTTGGCATTTGCCAGAGAACACCAAGATTGGCAAATTTGCCACTGGCGCCCTGTGCTCTTCACAGATGTAAGCAGGTTCACACTGAGCACATGAGCATATGTGACAGACGTCTGGAGACGCCGTGGAGAACATTCTGCTGCCTGCAACATCCTCCAGCATGACCGGTTTGGCGCTGGGTCAGTCATGGTGTGGGGTGGCATTTCTTTGGGGGGCCGCACAGCCCTCCATGTGCTCGCTAGAGGTAGCCTGACTGCCATTAGGTACCGAGATGAGATCCTCAGACCCCTTGTGAGACCATATGCTGACACATGCACATTTGTGGCCTGCTGGAGGTCATTTTGCAGGGCTCTGGCAGTGCTCCTCCTTGCACAAAGGCGGAGGTAGCGGTCCTGCTGCTGGGTTGTTGCCCTCCTACGGCCTCCTCCACGTCTCCTGATGTACTGGCCTGTCTCCTGGTAGCGCCTCCATGCTCTGGACACTACGCTGACAGACACAGCAAACCTTCTTGCCACAGCTCGCATTGATGTGCCATCCTGGATGAGCTGCACTACCTGAGCCACTTGTGTGGGTTGTAGACTCCGTCTCATGCTACCACTAGAGTGAAAGCACCGCCAGCATTCAAAAGTGACCAAAACATCAGCCAGGAAGCATAGGAACTGAGAAGTGGTCTGTGGTCACCACCTGCAGAACCACTCCTTTATTGGGGGTGTCTTGCTAATTGCCTATAATTTCCACCTTTTGTCTATTCCATTTGCACAACAGCATGTGAAGTTTATTGTCAATCAGTGTTGCTTCCTAAGTGGACAGTTTGATTTCACAGAAGTGTGATTGACTTGGAGTTACATTGTGTTGTTTAAGTGTTCCCTTTATTTTTTTGAGCAGTGTATATCCCATAAAATGATGAATGAGTCTGTAACATCTCCAAAACCAGCAGCTAATTACTATGTAAGCATGACGAGCTGAAATAGTGCAGTCGCAGAGATAGACAACCAGCACATTCAGCTCATGCATCTTTAATCCACAGCCTACATGTTTTAAAAGGTGCGGAGTGTAGCCAAGGGCTTATTAAAGTAAAATAATGGCGGTTGGGGTTGTCTCTGTATTGCCTTTGGGCACTACAGCTAGCTACAGTAACTGAGTGAAGCCATTGGTTGCGATGAAGAGGCCAGTCAGATCACTGTTATCAACATACTCCGAGACATTTAACTTTCAGCACTTGAGAGAGAAATAGGACAAACACCAAATTGAGACTGCATGCAGAATTCTGCAAAAATATCCGTGGCGTACAACGTAAAACACCAAATAATGCACGCAGAGCAGAATTAGGCCCATGCCCGCAAATGATCAAAATCCAGAAAAGAGACGTTAATTTCTGGAACCACCTAAAAGGTTGCGATTCCCAAACCTTTCATAACAAAGCCATCACCTACAGAGCGATGAACCTAGATAAGAGTCCCCTAAGCAAGCTGGTCCTGGGGCTCTGTTCACAAACACAAACAGACCCCACAGAGCCCCAGGACAGCAACACAAATAGGCCCAACCAAATCATGAGAAAAACAAAAAGATAATTACTTGACACATTGGAAAGAATTAACCAAAAAACAGAGCAAACTAGAATGCTATTTAGCCCTAATGAGAGAGTACACAGTGGCAGAATACCTGACCACTGTGACTGACCCAAACTTAAGGAAAGTTTTGACTATGTACAGACTCAGTGAGCATAGCCTTGCTATTGGCAGACCTGGCTCTCAAGATAAGACAGGCTATGTGCACACTGCCCACAAAATGAGGTGGAATTTGAGCTGCACTTCCTAACCTCCTGCCAAATGTAAGACCATATTAGAGACACATATTTCCCTCAGATTACACAGATCCAGAAAGAATTATAAAAACAAACCAAATTTGGATAAACTGCCGTATCTATTGGATGAAATACCACAGTCTGCCATCACAGCAGCAAGATTTGTGACCTGTTGCCACAAGAAAAGGGCAACCAGTGAAGAACAAACACCATTGTAAATATAACTCATATTTATGTTTATTTATTTGACCGTTTAGTACTTTAACTATTTGCACATAATATGACATTTGTAATGTCTTTATTCTTTTGGAACTTTTGTGAGTGTAATGTTTACTATGAATTTTTATTGTTTATTTCACTTTTGTTTATTATCTAGTTCACTTGCTTTGACAATGTTAACATATGTTGCCCATGTCAATAAAGCCCTTAAATTGAATTGAGAGAGAGAGAGAGAGAGAGAGAGAGAGAGAGAGAGAGAGAGAGAGAGAGAGAGAGAGAGAGAGAGAGAGAGAGAGAGAGAGAGAGAGAGAGAGAGAGAGAGAGAGAGAGAGAGAGAGAGAGAGAGAGAGAGAGAGAGAGAGAGAGAGAGAGAGAGAGAGACTCTCCTCTAGAGGGGGCTGCTGCAGACGTGACTAGGGGTGAGGTGACTGTACTGTATGTTCTCCTGTAGTAGTACTCATATACTCTCCCTCTGATACGCCCTAGCATGTGTCCAATTCTTCTAAAGTCTGCACTAAACCAGACAAAAAAGTACTACACCATAATGATTGCATAATAATTCAATTTGGTAGCATGAAAATTATAGGTATACAAAGATCAATTGACTTGTCGGTAGTGTGACCTCACATTGACATGCTTTATCAATACCAGATCAAAGATGTTGTGTAAGAAATAGTTTCAAGTCGTGCGTGTTTGATTTAAAGGTTTAGATCAGGGTGTAGGGTTTACTCCGTGGTTAGACCCCACCCCTGTCACCCCTGTCCTTTAGTAGCAGTTCAAGGGGACACCTCCAGGCCTGCCCTGAGGACTCTCTCTGTGAACTCTCATGTCACCATTGGTCCGCCCTCACACATCATCTGTCGGGTACACTCGCTCCACGATGACAGTTAGAAGGCTGTGATGTGGTTATGCGTGGTGTTTATTCATTGGAAAGCCACTAAGAGTACCATTGGATGATAAAGTCACAAAAAGAGCTGTGTTATTATAGGAGCACGTTTGGTTGAGTTTTGATCTAGTTGGTTGCGTGTGAGTTGTGGGCCCTTTCTTGCCGAGCTAGCGGATCCAGTATGATGTATTGTTGAGGGCAGTAGACTGATGACCTGACCTGAAGGCTGCCTCATCAACTCCGTTATACTGCCACGTCTGATTAGGCTTTGAACTATGTTTTGTATACATTGACGTCATTTTGTAATTGGTAAATCATACACTTCAACTTCTGCACTCTGCAAACTTGAAGAGACTTGTTTATCCTCCAAATAGGAATATTTAGCTTCATGGTGAAGTAGCAGATTGTATTTAGAGTGAGCCTTACTTGGCCCTAACTGTCCATGACCTTAGTCTCTAAATGTGTCTCATGAATGCACCAACTCATCCATCTTTGAGGTTTTTAGTATGACTTGTAATCATTTCTCTTCTTTCTTTGTCTCTTTGTCTGTCTATAAGTTTGTCTGTCTGTGCAGGCACCCATCCCAGTGTTTCTTCCTCTCTCTGGTGAGTTCTTCTGATGCAAGGAAGGCAATCTGTAATCTGTAGTAATTGCATGTTGCAGAAAAACATTTTTCCGCTGTGGTAATCGCTGCAATATGTGCCTCGGCATTGCCAAAGTGACAGCAGCCCCACCCCCACCCCCAACACACAGACGCACACACACACCCCCGACTGGCTGACTCACTCCGGCGAGCCTCAGCCAACTGTGTCCGGCTGCAGGAGCCGTGATCCTAGCCTCCTCTGGATGGGGGAGATACGGTAGACAGACGGCTGTAGAATACAGAGGAACTAACTGGCAGGCAGCACACCTGTGGCAGCAGCAGCATCACGCTACATTCACCTTCAGCAGCAGATTTATAGTTCCTCCCAGTGACAGTTTAACTGCCATACCATACCACTGCCAGAGCCCTGCCGGAGCCAGATCACAGCTCCAGCTAGCCTCAGCTACCACACGCAGGCTGAGGCCAGGGCCAGGGAACAGCTTGGGACAGGGAGGCAGCTCCAATTCTATGTCTGTGTGGTAGAGTATTCAGAATGTGTTTTGTTGCGCATCACAAAAATAGGCTAAAAGGATATTATGAACATACCGATATTCTGTTTCTTTGACAGTTATTCTTCCGACCAAATTCCCTTTTGTTACTTTCCTTAAAATTTGCTTTGCTTAATCATTGTTAATAGGCATAATTGAGCCACTGGTGAGGAAATCTGTGAATTGAGCTAAGGTCAGATAAAGGTAGATATGTCTGCTGCTTCGGACTGTGATTGGGCTGTTGATGAATGTTTATCAAGCCATCGTTCACCACTCCACCACTCTACCACTCTAAAACTCCAACACTCCACCACTAACACTCCACCACTCTAAAACTGCAACACTCCACCACTAACACTCCACCACTCTAAAACTCCAACACTCCACCACTCTAACACTCCACCACTAACATTCTACCACTAACACTCCACCACTCTAACACTCCACCACTCTAACACTCCACCACTCTAACACTCCACCACTCTAACACTCCACCACTCTAACACTCCCCCACTCTAAAACTCCACCACTCAACCACTAACATTCTACTACTAACACTCCACCACTCTAATACTCTAACACTCCACCACTCTAACACTCCACGACTCTAACACTCCACCACTCTAACACTCCACCACTCTAACACTCCACCACTCTAAAACTCCACCACTCTAACACTCCACCACTCTAACACTCCACCACTAACATTCTACCACTAACACTCCACCACTCTAACACTCCACCACTCTTACACTCCACCACTCTAAAACTCCACCACTCTAACACTCAACCACTCTAATACTCCACCACTCCACCACTAACATTCTACTACTAACACTCCACCACTAACATTCTACCACTAACACTCCACCACTCTAACACTCCACCACTCTAAAACTCCATCACTCTAACACTCCACCACTCTAATACTCCACCACTCCACCACTAACATTCTACTACTAACACTCCACCACTCTAACACTCCATCACTCTAACACTCCACCACTCTAACACTCCACCACTCTAACACTCCAACACTCTACCACTCTAAAACTCCACCACTCTAACACTCCACCACTCTAACACTCACCCACTAACATTCTACCACTAACATTCCACCACTCTAACACTCCACCACTAACACTCCACCACTCTAACACTCCACCACTCTAAAACTCCACCACTCTAACACTCCACCACTCTAGCACTCCACCACTCTGACACTCCATCACTCTAACACTCCATCACTCTAACACTGCAACACTCTACCACTCCAACACTCTAACACTCCACCACTAACATTATACTACTAACACTCCACCACTCTAACACTCCACCACTCTAACACTCCATCACTCTAACACTCCATCACTCTAACACTCCACCACTCTAACACTCCACCACTCCATCACTCTAACACTCCACCACTACCATTCTACTACTAACACTCCACCACTCTAACACTCCACCACTCTAACACTCCACCACTCCACCACTAACATTCTCCTACTAACACTCCACCACTCCACCACTCTAACATTCTACCACTAACACTCCACCACTAACATTCTACTACTAACACTCCACCACTCTAACATTCCACCACTCTAACACTCCACCACTCTAACACTCCACCACTCTAACACTCCACCACTAACATTCTACTACTAACACTCCACCACTCTAACACTCCACCACTAACACTCCACCACTCTAACACTCCACTACTAACATTCTACTACTAACACTCCACCACTCTAACACTCCACCACTAACATTCTACTACTAACACTCCACCACTCTAACACTCCACCACTCTAACACTCCACCACAAACATTCTACTACTAACACTCCACCACACTAACACTCCACCACTCTAACACTCCACCACTCTAACACTCCACCACTCTAACACTCCACCACTCTAACACTCCACCACTCCACCACTCTTACACTCCACCACTCCACCACTAACATTCTACTACTAACACTCCACCACTCTAACACTCCACCACTCTAACACTCCACCACTAACATTCTACTACTAACACTCCACCACTCTAAAACTCCACCACTCTAACACTCCACCACTCTAGCACTCCACCACTCTGACACTCCATCACTCTAACACTCCATCACTCTAACACTGCAACACTCTACCACTCCAACACTCTAACACTCCACCACTAACATTATACTACTAACACTCCACCACTCTAACACTCCACCACTCTAACACTCCATCACTCTAACACTCCATCACTCTAACACTCCACCACTCTAACACTCCACCACTCCATCACTCTAACACTCCACCACTACCATTCTACTACTAACACTCCACCACTCTAACACTCCACCACTCTAACACTCCACCACTCCACCACTAACATTCTCCTACTAACACTCCACCACTCCACCACTCTAACATTCTACCACTAACACTCCACCACTAACATTCTACTACTAACACTCCACCACTATAACATTCCACCACTCTAACACTCCACCACTCTAACACTCCACCACTCTAACACTCCACCACTCTAACACTCCACCACTAACATTCTACTACTAACACTCCACCACTCTAACACTCCACCACTAACACTCCACCACTCTAACACTCCACCACTAACATTCTACTACTAACACTCCACCACTCTAACACTCCACCACTAACATTCTACTACTAACACTCCACCACTCTAACACTCCACCACTCTAACACTCCACCACAAACATTCTACTACTAACACTCCACCACACTAACACTCCACCACTCTAACACTCCACCACTCTAACACTCCACCACTCTAACACTCCACCACTCTAACACTCCACCACTCCACCACTCTTACACTCCACCACTCCACCACTAACATTCTACTACTAACACTCCACCACTCTAACACTCCACCACTCTAACACTCCACCACTAACATTCTACTACTAACACTCCACCACTCTAACACTCCACCACTCTAACACTCCACCACTAACATTCTACTACTAACACTCCACCACTCTAACACTCCACCACTCCACCACTAACATTCTCCTACTAACACTCCACCACTCCACCACTCTAACATTCTACCACTAACACTCCACCACTAACATTCTACTACTAACACTCCACCACTCTAACATTCCACCACTCTAACACTCCACCACTCTAACACTCCACCACTAACATTCTACTACTAACACTCCACCACTCTAACACTCCACCACTAACACTCCACCACTCTAACACTCCACCACTAACATTCTACTACTAACACTCCACCACTCTAACACTCCACCACTCTAACACTCCACCACTAACATTCTACTACTAACACTCCACCACTCTAACACTCCACCACTCTAACACTCCACCACTAACATTCTACTACTAACACTCCACCACTCTAACACTCCACCACTCTAACACTCCACCACAAACATTCTACTACTAACACTCCACCACACTAACACTCCACCACTCTAACACTCCACCACTCTAACACTCCACCACTCTAACACTCCACCACTCTAACACTCCACCACTCCACCACTCTTACACTCCACCACTCCACCACTAACATTCTACTACTAACACTCCACCACTCTAACACTCCACCACTCTAACACTCCACCACTAACATTCTACTACTAACACTCCACCACTCTAACACTCCACCACTCTAACACTCCACCACTAACATTCTACTACTAACACTCCACCACTCTAACACTCCACCACTCTAACACTCCACCACTCCACCACTAACATTCTCCTACTAACACTCCACCACTCCACCACTCTAACATTCTACCACTAACACTCCACCACTAACATTCTACTACTAACACTCCACCACTCTAACATTCCACCACTCTAACACTCCACCACTCTAACACTCCACCACTCTAACACTCCACCACTAACATTCTACTACTAACACTCCACCACTCTAACACTCCACCACTAACACTCCACCACTCTAACACTCCACCACTAACATTCTACTACTAACACTCCACCACTCTAACACTCCACCACTCTAACACTCCACCACTAACATTCTACTACTAACACTCCACCACTCTAACACTCCACCACTCTAACACTCCACCACAAACATTCTACTACTAACACTCCACCACACTAACACTCCACCAGACTAACACTCCACCACACTAACACTCCACCACTATAACACTCCACCACTCTAACACTCCACCACTCTAACACTCCACCACTCTAACACTCCACCATACTAACACTCCACCACACTAACACTCCACCACTCTAACACTCCACCACTCTAACACTCCACCCCTCTAACACTCCACCACTATAACACTCCACCACTCTAACACGTCACCATTCCACCACTCTAAATCTCCACCACTCTAAAACTCCACCACTCTAACACCCCACCACTCTAACACTCCACCACTCCACCACTCGAACACTCCACCTCTCTAGCACTCCACCACTCACACTCCACCCCTCTAACACTCCACCACTCTAACACTCCACCACTCTAACACTCAACCACTCTAACACTCCACCACTCTAACACTCCACCACTCTAACACTCCACCATACTAACACTCCACCACACTAACACTCCACCACTCTAACACTCCACCACACTAACACTCCACCACACTAACACTCCACCACACTAACATTCCACCACTCTAACATGTCACCACTCCACCACTCTAACACTCCACCACACTAACACTCAACCACTCTAACACTAACATTCTACTACTAACACTCCACCACTCTAACACTCCACCACACTAACACTCCACCACACTAACACTCCACCACACTAACATTCCACCACACTAACACTCCACCACACTAACACTCCACCACTCTAATATGTCACCACTCCACCACTCTAAATCTCCACCACTCTAAAACTCCACCACTCTAACACTCCACCACTCCACCACTAACATTCTACTACTAACACTCCACCACTCTAACACTCCACCACTCTAACACTTCACCACTCCACCACTCGAACACCCCACCTCTCTAGCACTCCACCACTCACACTCCACCCCTCTAACACTCCACCACTCTAACACTCCACCACTCTAGCACTCCCCCACTCTAACACTCCACCACTCTAACACTCCACCACTCTAACACGCCACCACTCTAACACTCCACCACTCTAACACTCCACCACTCTAACACTCCATCACTAACACTCCACCCCTCTAACACTCCACCACTATAACACTCCACCACTCTAACACGTCACCATTCCACCACTCTAAATCTCCACCACTCTAAAACTCCACCACTCTAACACTCCACCACTCCACCACTAACATTCTACTACTAACACTCCACCACTCTAACACTCCACCACTCTAACACTTCACCACTCCACCACTCGAACACCCCACCTCTCTAGCACTCCACCACTCACACTCCACCCCTCTAACACTCCACCACTCTAACACTCCACCACTCTAGCACTCCCCCACTCTAACACTCCACCACTCTAACACTCCACCACTCTAACACGCCACCACTCTAACACTCCACCACTCTAGCACTCCCCCACTCTAACACTCCACCACTCTAACACTCCACCACTCTAACACGCCACCACTCTAACACTCCACCACTCTAGCACTCCCCCACTCTAACACTCCACCACTCTAACACTCCACCACTCTAACACGCCACCACTCTAACACTCCACCACTCTAGCACTCCCCCACTCTAACACTCCACCACTCTAACACTCCACCACTCTAACACGCCACCACTCTGACACTCCACCACGCTGGTTTGCTATGTGTGATTGTGGCTCATGTTTATGAGGTCACCATATCAATCCCCCCCACCTCCGCCCCACGTCCCACACACTGTACTGTGAGACTGTGGTGTGAGTTGATGAAGTCCTCGCCCACCATTTCACCAATCCAACAAACAGCTTCTCGATGTGTAACTGTGGCTTGACTGTGGCCCACATTTGTGAAGTCATTACGCACTGCATCACCACCCCTGTACCCAACACAGCCTCAAGACATGTTAGCTCACTGGTGCTGCACTTCCTCACACTCCACACTGGGTAACCACACACCTATGGTGGGCAGGGACAAAAGTAATGCCATGAGACATTTATAGATTCAGTGTACAGACACTGTGATTACATCCAGACTGTCCACAGTGAGGTGAGCAACCCTTTCCTCTCTGAACTGCTGCCTGGTGCCCTGCTGAACAGCACTGCCTATCAAACCACCCAGCAGTTGAACTTCCCTCTGTGTATTAAATGGTCTCTGAGAGATCAAACGTGTCACCCTGATGAGAAGAGGAGACAGCTCGGAGCTCTGGAAGCCTTTCAGTCTGACAGCCAAACACGTTTGACTGGCAAACAGAGACATTTTTCCCCTTCCCCCTGCCAAAATGGGAGTCTGTCTGTGATCCTGTAGCTCGACATCGCACACAAATATAGAAGCGCAATGAGAGACCCAGCGAGGGGTGAACCCTAGCCCGCCGGCTCTGAAAATAAGTTGAGGCGTCCCTCTCGCACAAAGGCAAAGCCCCATAACTCAGTGTTTTCCCAAATGAAATCGCATGTGAACCGAATATTAGGAAGTGTGCATGGCTGCCAACAGCCGCCAAGCCATTATAGCTGGGCCTGTTAACCACATTTTCACCAGCAGACAATGCCCCTTTGTGCTCGTGTGTGGCTGTCCCCTCTGCCGGAACCCAGAGAGGAGCCCTGTACAATTAAACAGTGTGGATGAGGAGAGGGGAGCAGAGAAGAGGAGAGGAGAAGAAAGATGGAGATTGGGGAGAGGAGAGCAGAAGAAAGGGGAGGAGAGGTGGAGAGGAAAGAGGATGTATAGACTGGAGTGTCAGTTCTGTTCTCTAGTTAATTAGTCACAGTCGTGTCAGCAGGAGGCAGGGGAGCCTGCCTTCATGGCCAGAGGAACCTTTCATGTGGTTACTCACGGAATGCTGTTGTTCATTCCTTCCTGCAACAAAAGCCACATGTTTTAATTTTTTTGTAGAGTATAGGCTGTCCCCATGGAAATATGAAGGAACAAGACAAGGTATGTCACGTATGAGTGGTATGACTGCTAAGAAGAAAAAGGCTATCCGGTGAGGAATTCACCAAACAATCCTGACTGTGCCAATATGATAATCTTTGGTTCATGTTGTTAAATACATTTTGGACCATAAACTGGCCACCACCCCCTTTGCCTTCAGGACACTCTCACACATTGGTGCCTAGTGTAAAATACTTAAGTAAAAATACTTAAAAGTATAACTTAAGTAATGTAAATTATGTCTGAGTGTTGGAGTGTGCCCTTGGCTATCTGCAAATAAAAATGCATTCTGGTTTTCCAATTGTATGACAAGTATGACAATTGGGTACTTTTTCCACCACTAACTGTACTGTCTACACACACACACACACACACACACACACACACACACACACACACACACACACACACACACACACACGCACACACGCACACACGCACACACGCACACACGCACACACGCACACACACACTCTCTCACTCACTCACTCACTCACTCACTCACTCACTCACTCACTCACTCACTCACTCACTCACTCACTCACTCACTCACTCACTCACTCACTCACTCACTCACTCACTCACTCACTCACTCACTCACTCACTCACTCACTCACTCACTCACTCACTCACTCACTCACTCACTCACTCACTCACTCACTCACTCACTCACTCACTCACTCATTTGTTGTCTATGCAGCTACCCTGCCTTGTTAAACTCCTTCATCCTTGTTTGGGTATTTAACGGAGGTCCTCCCAGGTTCTGTCACACATTCAAGTGTAAAGACACCTCAAAGGATTTCTAAATATTGAAATCGCATATATTTCTCTTCACTGGAGTTCAATCTCCTCGGCCCTGTCTGGCTCACTGGAGAGCGAGACTAGAATAAAACAGTGACCCAGCGCCTGTTTCCTGACAACTGTCCATGGTACTTTCCACTGCAGACGTGAGACAACTCTGAAAGCAGCGAGCGACTGCACTGGGCCTGAAGGCTTTCATTCCGATGCAGGAAGGGTGTGGCTCCTCTCAGTCAGAGAGTTTAAAGAGTCTCACAGACATAAATTATTTTCATCACCTGCAATAAAACCACTCTTTTGAACACAAAATCATTACTGTCAATCATCAAATTGAACCCAATTGAGTTTGAATGAAATCATGAGAAGAGAAGAGACCAGCTGTCATCACTGTGATTTTACTTGAACTCTCGTCTCTACTCTGAACTCTTACTGTGTCCGGACAGACGGACACTATCTCTCTCCATTGCATGCAGCTCTCTCTGTCTCTCTATGAGTTCCATGTGTCCATGTGGCTGAATGTTTCCTCTCATAATCTTTGTGACTAATCACTAGTGATGTTGCCATTGAGTGGTTAGCACCCTGCCCCATGCAGTGCAATGTAGCGTACTTTCCTCACTCTCTCTGTGACTCAGAGCCTCTGAGGAGCCCTAACTGCTCACTAATCCTCTGATTGCTGTGTTTGGCCCCTCGGGCTCCTCAGCGCCAGGGCGGGCCAGGCTAACGACAGGCTAACGACGACGACAAAGAGCGTTTATAAACCAAATCAGGAGGCTAGAGTCTGGCTTGTCGTGTGGTGATTAGCCTGATCAAACGCTCGCTAACAGCCTTCTAGTCCACTGACTGACTGGCTGACTGTTCGCTGTGTCATTATGCTGATTAAAGGAGCCTCGGTTGGTCCCTAGCTACATGTAACACACGTCTTTCTGCTGGGTTGGTTAAGTTTGCAGAGGTAGCCCTGCAGTTTTCTTTATCGTGCGTGAAAGCCAAGGGGATGGTGGATGAGATGGTGTGAAGATAAGAGGTTTTGTGTTGATGGTGAAATTAAGGTTCAGTGTAGGTTGTGTGGCCGCAAAAAGAGGAGTCTGGTTTGTGAGGCTTTAAATCTCAGTTGTTTAACTCTCTGGTGATGGTCTGGTTTGTGAGGTTTTAAATCTCAGTTGTTTAACTCTCTGGTGATGGTCTGGTTTGTGAGGCTTTAAATCTCAGTGGTTTAACCCTCTGGTGATGGTCTGGTTTGTGTATGACAGCATGTAAGAGGTGATAGTACCTGATTTCTCACCACTGCCAGGGAGGACGGCTTCCATCACATTAATATAACCTGTATTTTTCCAATGCAAACAAAACGAAATAAATATGCATGTACAATCAAATCTCTGTTATAATTAAGGTTTTCAAAAATTCTGTTTGTAAATTTACTACACCAGTATTAGTCATTTCAAGTCTGCGTTTACTCCAACTGTGGGTTGTCCTTGACTGTGATAAAAGCAGCAGTAGGCCATCTGTGAGCTCTTACAGACTATTACATTGAGGTCAGACGGGATTGAGAGAGAGAGAGAGAGAGAGAGAATGATATGGTCATCACGTTGACACACTGTACAGCACTCCTCTCTGACTCACAGTCTGTATGTTGTGTATGTATGTGTGTATATGTGTGTGTGTGTGTCCGTGAGAAGAGTTTCAGAGCCAGACGGAGTGACCTATCACCAGACAGAGAAGGGAGAGAGAATGGGAAGGGATAGAGAGACCACTTCTGCTCCATAGCCGAGAGGGGATTCCCTCGTGTAGGGCTTTCTGCTGAGTTTTTACAGAACTGAGCAGCTGGAGAGAAAGTACAGCAACAGATCCACACTAAGGTTACCTTAGGTCAGTCTTTTAGGGGGGAAATGTATTCATATATTTCATTCTGCACAACTCATATTACATTGTTTTTTAGAATTCTTGTCATTCTTAGTAATCTTGTCATGTTTACTGTCAATGGGCATTTCAGTATTAAGTTTCAGTATGCACGCATTGTTGTTCATTTTTAACTACCCTTTTAACAAAAACTGTGCCTTGCCATGGTAACGACACTGAACAAAAATATAACGCAGCATGCAACAATTTCAAAGATTTGACTGAGTTACAGTTCATATAAGGAAATCAGACAAATGAAATAAATTCATTAGGCCCTTATCTATGGATTCCACATGACCGGCAATACAGATATGCATCTGTTGGTCACAAATACCAATACAAATGACTTCTGTCGTCATATGGACGGTGTTTCCTCCGACACATTGGTGCGGATGGCTTCCGGGTTAAGCGAGCAGTGTGTCAAGAAGCTGTGCGGCTTGGCAGGGTTGTGTTTTGGATGACTCTCCACCTTCGCCTCTCCCGAGTCTGTAGGGTAGTTGCAGCGATGAGACAAGATCGTAACTAACAATTGGATATCACGAAATTGGGGGAAAAAGGAGGTAAAGTAAAAATGATTTAAAAAGTAGGGGCGTGGATCAGAAAACCCGTCAGTATCTGGTGTGACCACCATTTTCTTCAAGCAGTGTGACACATCTCCTTCGCATGGAGTTGATTAGGTTATTAATTGTGGCCTGTGGAATGTTGAATGTTGTCCCACTCCTTTTCAATGGCTGTGCGAAGTTGCTGGATATTGGCGGGAACTGGAACACGCTGTCGTGCACGTCGATCCAGAGCATCTCAAACATGTTCAATGGGTGACATGTCTGGTGAGTATGTAGGCCATGAAAGAACTGGGACATTTTCAGCTACAAGGAATTGTGTACAGATCCTTGCGACATGCTGAAACATGAAGTGATGGCGGTGGATGAATGGCATGACAATGGGCATCAGGATCTCGTCACAGTATCTATGTGTTTTAATAAAATGCAATTGTGTTCGTTGTCCATAGCTTATGCCTGCCCATACCATAACCCCACCGCAACCATGGGGTAATCTGTTCACAGCGTTGACATCAGCAAACCGCTTGCCCCCACACGAAGCCATACACGCTGATACACGCTCGCCCCCACACAACGCTGTAACCACTGAAGTCGGTTACGACGCCGAACTGCAGTCAGGTCAAGACCCTGGTGAGGACGACGAGCACACAGATGAGCTTCCCTGAGACCGTTTCTGACAGTTTGTGCAGAAATTCTTCGGTTGTGCAACCCCAACAGTTTCATCAGCTGTCCGTGTCGCTGGTCCTAGATGATCCCGCAGGTGAAGAAGCCGGATGTGGAGGTCCTGGGCTGGCGGGTTACACATGGTCTGCGATTGTGAGGCTGGTTGGACGTATTGGAGGCGGCTTATGGTAGAGAAATTAACATTATCTGGCAACAGCTCTGGTTGACATTCATGCAGTCAGCATGCCAACTGCACGCTCCCTCAAAACTTGAGACATCTGTGGCATTGTGTTGTATGACAAAACTACACCTTTTAGAGTGGCCTTTTATTGTCCCCAGCACAAGGTGCAACTGTGTAATGATCATGCTGTTTAATCAGCTTCTTGATATGCCACACCTGTCAGGTGAATTAATTATCTTGGTAAAGGATAAATTCTCACTAACAGGGATGTAAGCTTTTCGTGAGTATGGAACATTTCTGGGATCTTTTATTTCAGCTCATTAAACATGGGACCAACACTTTACATGTTGCATTTATATTTTTGTTCAGTATACATACTATGCATGTACAAATTTCCCAAATCCTGTGGCTGGTAAAGCTGAATCACCTGTAAAATACATTATGACCACCAAAACTGACTGACATTTGACATTTGCCAAGGCAGCAGCTACTCTTCCTGGGGCCCAAACACCAAAGCTCACACATTACATATAAAACAAAAGATAAAACAGTGAACTATGTTTGTACTGAATGAGCTAAAGATAAAACAGTACATCATATACAGTTGAAGTCGTAAGTTTACATACCGTGCTTCTACACCTGCATTGCTTGCTGTTTGGGGTTTTAGGCTGGGTTTCTGTACAGCACTTTGAGATATCAGCTGATGTACGAAGGGCTATATAAATAAATTTGATTTGATTTGAATTTGATTTGACATACACCTTAGAGAAATACATTTAAACTGAGTTTTTCACAATTCCTGACATTTAATCCTAGTAAAAATTCCCTGTCTTAGGTCAGTTAGGATCACCACTTTATTTTAAGAATGTGAAATGTCAGAATAATAATAGAGAGAAGGATTTATTTCAGCTTTTATTTATTTCATCACATTCCCAGTGGGTCATACGTTTACATACACTCAATTAGTATTTGGTAGCATTGCCTTTAAATTGTTTAACTTGGATCAAACGTTTCGGGTGGTCTTCCACAAGCTTCCCACAATAAGTTGGGTGAATTTTGGCCCATTCCTCCTGACAGAGCTGGTGTAACTGAGTCAGGTTTGCAGGCCTCCTTGCTCGCACACGCTTTTCAGTTCTGCCCACAAATTTTCTATAGGATTGAGGTCAGGGCTTTGTGATGGCCACTCCAATACCTTGACTATGTTGTCCTTAAGCCATTTTGCCACAACATTGGAAGTATGCTTGGGGTCATTGTCCATTTGGAAGATCCATTTGCTACCAAGCTTTAACTTCCTGACTGATGTGTTGAGATGTTGCTTCAATTTATCCACGTCATTTTCCTTTCTCATGATGCCATCTATTTTGTGAAGTGCACCAGTCCCTCCTGCAGCAAAGCACCCCCACAATATGATGCTGCCACCCCCATGCTTCACGGTTGGGATGGTGTTCTTCGGCTTGCAAGCCTCCCCCTTTTTCCTCCAAACATAACGATGGTCATTATGGCCAAACAGTTCTATTTTTGTTTCATCAGACCAGAGGACATTTCTCCAAAAAGTACGATCTTTGTCCCCATGTGCAGTTGCAAACCTTAGTCTGGCTTTTTTATGGCGGTTTGGAGCAGTGGCTTCTTCCTTGCTGAGTGGCCTTTCAGGTTATATCGATATAGGACTCGTTTTACTGTGGATATAGATACTTTTGTACCTGTTTCCTCCAGCATCTTCACAAGGTCCTTTGCTGTTGTTCTGGGATTGTTTTGCACTTTTCGCACCAAATTACATTCTTCTCTAGGAGACAGAACGCGTCTCCTTCCTGAGCGGTATGACGGTATGATGGTCCCATGGTGTTTATACTTGCATACTATTGTTTGTACAGATGAACGTGGTACCTTCAGGCGTTTGGAAATTGCTCCCAAGGTGAACCAGACTTGTGGAGGTCTACAAATGTTTTTTCTGAGGTATTGGCTGATTTCTTTTGATTTTCCCATGATGTCAAGGAAAGAGGCACTGAGTTTGAAGGTAAGCCTTGAAATACATCCACAGGTACACCTCCAATTGACTCAAATGATGTCAATTAGCCTATCAGAAGCTTCTAAAGCCATGACATAATTTTCTGGAATTTTCCAAGCTGTTTAAAGTCACAGTCAACTTAATGTATGTAAACTTCTGACCCACTGGAATTGTGATACAGTGAATTATAAGTGAAATAATCTGTCTGTAAACAATTGTTGGAAAAATTACTTGTTTCATGCACAACGTAGATGTCCTAACCAACTTGCCAACACTATAGTTTGTTAACAAGACATTTGTGGAGTGGTTGAAAAACAAGTTTTAATGACTCCAACCTAAGTGTATGTAAACTTCCAACTTCAACTGTAACATCCCTACACCACCACATATCCACAACACAAAATGTTCAATACCACCATACAACAATATCACAATGTGTCTGTACCTTTGTGTGTGTCTCTTCACAGTCCCCGTTGTTCCGTAAGGTTTATTTTTACCTGCTTTTTAAATCTGATTCTACTGCTTGCATCAGTTACCTGATGTGGAATATAGTTCCATTTATTCATGGCTCTATGTAGTACTGTGCGCCTCTCATAGTCTGTTCTGGACTTGGGGACTGTGAAGAGACCTCTGGTGGCATGTCTTGTGGGTTATGCATGAGTGTCCTAGCTGTGTGCTAATATTTTAAACAGACAGCTCGGCACATTCAGCTTGTCAACACCTCTTACAAAAACAAGTAATGATGAAGTCAATTTCTCTTCCACTTTGAGCCATGGAGAGATTGACATGCATGTCATTAATGTTAGCTCTCCATGTACTTTTAAGGGCCAGCCGTGCTGCCCTGTTCTGAGCCAGCCAACTGCAATTTCCCCAAGTCCCTCTTTGTGGCACCTGACCACACTACTGAGCAGTAGTCCAGGTGCGACAACACCAGGGCTTGTAGGACTTGCCTTGTTGATAGTGTTGTTAAGAAGGCAGATCAGTGCATTATTATGGACAGACTTTTCCCCATTTTAGCTAATGTTGTATCAATATGTTTTGACCATGACAGTTTACAATCCAGGGTTACTCCAAACAGTTTAGTCACCTCAACTTGCTCAATTTACACATCATTCATTATGAGATGTAGTTGAGGTTTAGGGTTTAGTGAATGATTTGTCCCAAATACAATGCATTTAGTTTTGGAAATATATCGGACTAACTTATTCCTTTTTACCCATTCCGAAAACTAACTGCAAATCTTTGTTAAGTGTTGCAGTCATTTCAGTTGCTGTAGTAGCTGACGTGTATAATGTTGAATCATCTGCATACATAGACACACTGGCCTTACTCAAAAGCAGTGCATGTCTTTAGTAAAGATTGAAAAAAGCATGGGGCCTAAACAACTACCCTGGGGAATTCCTGATTCTACCTGATTTATGTTTGAGAGGCTTCCATTAAAGAACACCCTCTGTGTTCTGTTAGACAAGTAACTCTTTATCCACATTATAGCAGGGGGTGTAAAGCCATATCACATACGTTTTTCCAGCAGCAGACTATGATCGATAATGTCAAAAGCTACGCTGAAGTCTAACAAGACAGGCCCCATTTGATCATTTTATCATCAATTTCTCTCAGCCAATCATCAGTCATTTGTGTAAGTGCTGTGCTTGTTGAGTGTCCTTCCCTATATGCATGCTGAAAGTCTTTTGCCAATTTGTTTACTGTGAAATAGCATTGTATCTGGTCCCAATTTCTTTCCCAGAAGTTTACTAAGGGTTGGTAACAAGCTGATTGGTTGGCTATTTGAGCCAGTAAAGGGGGCTTTACTATTCTTGGGTAGCGTAATGACTTTAACTTCCCTCCAGGCCTGAGGGCACACACTTTCTAGTAGGCTTAATGTTGTCCGCTATTATCCTCAGTAATTTTCCATCCAGATTGTCAGACCCTGGTGTCTTGTCATTGTTGATAGACAACAATAGTTTGTTGACTTCTTCTACACTGACTTTACGGAATTCAAAAGTACAATTCTTGTCTTTCATAATTTGTTCAGATATACTTGGATGTTTAGTGTCAGCGTTTGTTGCTGGCATGTCATCCCTAAATTTGCTTATCTTGCCAATTAAAAAGTCATTAAAGTAGTTATCAATATCAATGGGTTTTGTGATAAATGAGCCATCTGATTCAATGAATGATGGAGCCTAGTTGGCTTTTTTCCCCAAAATTTATTTTAAGGTGCTCCAAAACTTTTTACTCTCATTCTTTATATTATTTCCCTTTGGTTCATATTATAGTTTATTTTTATTTAGTTTAGTCACATAATTTCTTAATTTGCAGTACGTTTGCCAATCAGTTAGGCTGCTAGACTTATTTGCCATACCTTTTGCCTCGTCCCTCTCAACCATAGAATTTTTCAATTCCTCATCAATCCAAGGGGATTTAACATTTGCTGGAACAACTTAATGTAAAAGCCAAATCCCTTATCTGCCAAATATAGACTGTAAATACATTAAACAGAGGGTTCAATGCACAGAGGACAGTTTCACTGTGAGTATGGTGTGGGCATTTCCATGTAAAAGGACTCATGAGCCGAAACATGGGAAATTCACAGGAGCATGTCAAATATGGTATCAAATTTAAAGCTAAGTCTATATTTTTTATTTTATTTAGGCATATATACATTTTTCAACCATTTCCTATCCTAAATATTAGGAATAAGCAAAGGCTGCAGACATTGATTTTTGGTCTGGTCCAGCTTTGATTTGGCCCAATCATAGATGTCTATGTTTCACAAGTTTGGTGAGCACAGTACAGTACAGTAGGGCACAGTACAATACAGTAGAGCACAGTAGAGTGCAGTACAGTAAAGTAAAAAAAAAGGTGAGTATAGTTCAGTACAGTACACAGTAGAGTACACTAGAGTTGAGTAAACTGTAATGTACTGTATTGTACTGTACTGAACTATAATCTACTTTACTGTAATGTACTGTGTTGTACTGTACTGAACTATAATATACTTTACTGTAATGTACTGTATTGTACTGTACTGAACTATAATCTACTTTACTGTAATGTGCTTTATTGTACTGTACTGAACTATAATCTACTTTACTGTAAAGTACTTTATTGTACTGTACTGAACTATAATCTACTTTACTGTAATGTACTGTATTGTACTGTACTGAACTATAATCTACTTTACTGTAATGTACTGTATTGTACTGTACTGAACTATAATCTACTTTACTGTAATGTACTTTATTGTACTGTACTGAACTATAATCTACTTTACTGTAATGTACTTTATTGTACTGTACTGAACTATAATCTACTTTACTGTAATGTACTTTATTGTACTGTACTGAACTATAATCTAGTTTACTGTAATGTAATGTATTGTACTGTACTGAACTATAATCTACTTTACTGTAATGTACTGTATTGTACTGTACTGAACTATAATCTACTTTACTGTAATGTACTTTATTGTACTGTACTGAACTATAATCTACTTTACTGTAATGTACTTTATTGTACTGTACTGAACTATAATCTACTTTACTGTAATGTACTTTATTGTACTGTACTGAACTATAATCTACTTTACTGTAATGTACTGTATTGTACTGTACTGAACTATAATCTAGTTTACTGTAATGTACTTTATTGTACTGTACTGAACTATAATCTACTTTACTGTAATGTACTTTATTGTACTGTACTGAACTATAATCTACTTTACTGTAATGTAATGTATTGTACTGTACTGAACTATAATCTACTTTACTGTAATGTACTTTATTGTACTGTACTGAACTATAATCTACTTTACTGTAATGTACTCTACTGTGCTGTGCTGTACTGTGCTGTACTTTGAAGTCCAAATTTGTGAAACATAGATGTCTATGATTCGTTCAGATATGGTCCGGACCAACCAAATTTGGTCTTGTTTGGGGGAAGAGCTCATTAAAATACTAGCCAGTGTGTAGAATAATACCCAAGTATGCAAAGGAGGATATTGCATATTTCTACATTTGTGTATCTATTTAGGATACATCCCCATTCGTATTTGTATCTATTACAAATACACCTGCATTGCTTGCTGTTTGGGGTTTTAGGCTGGGTTTCTGTACAGCACTTTGAGATATCGGCTGATGTAAGAAGGGCTATATAAATTTGATTTGATTTGATTTGATTAGTAGGGATCCCCATTAGTTCCTGCCAAGACAGCAGCTACTCTTCCTGGGGTCCAAACACATTAAGGCACTTACATCACACATACAACAAAAGGACCATGGAGAGAATGGCATTCATATCCATAACTATGCATTTCTGAGTAGCACAGATAAGGGACCCATGATGAAATTCCTTTACCGTAATCCAGGTGTAAATCCACTACTTACCTAACTACTTACTGTAGTTCAATAACCAAAATAATAAGCCCAGGGTAAACCCAGGGTGTCATGTCATAGCTGACACCTTATTCTTTCTGCAGACATCTTTGAATCATAATTTGGAGCAGATTTTTTAAATGTTTTTAGAAAACGTGATCACATAAAATTGCCCCTGTCCAAAAAGTCACGTTCCAAAAAAAGTCACGTAGTCATTTCCCATTTCTGAAATGATCATCTCTTGAGATAACTTGTTCTACTTTTTGGGAAGGTTGTCACGTCCCTAAAACGTGTTTTATTGCACCAAAGATAATTAACTAATGCAAACATCTTGAGATTTTTCTGGGAAAAACTCAGAAACATTTGTATCAAAAACAATTTCATAGCCTGCAACTTATACATCCTATCATTATCTGCATCTTTGCTCCACTGTAATTAATTTTTTTCTTTATTGCTTTTGGGAAGAGGGATGGGCTATGGACGTTTTGAGCATGATTAAGATTTATCATAATGAAGGAAGAAGAGGCTTCAGTCTTTAGTTCAGTTTCACATTCTGGCTTGTTGAGCTGTTTTGCTGTTGAGTTGTTCGATGTCTCCACGTTGAAAACCAGATGTGCCATACTGTATGTAGGCAACTCAAATTAGCTGCATGTGAAAATAAAACTATGCTGAAATAGATGGGATGATTCTTTATGTTGTGTCTACAGATCGGATGTTGTTCGAAACATCTGTTTAACGGTATTACTAAGCAGGGAGGGGTCATGCCTTATGAAAAACAACAACATTCTGTAGAAGTTTCAAATTCACTTCAAATGGACTCTGTTTGTCTAGTGTTGGCTTCTTTTGATAGACAAGATAGTTCAAAAAAGAATATATCACTCATTCATTTTCAAGAAGGATCTTCATTTTCATTCTTTAATTTCCTGTAAATCCGTTGTTGGTTGTAATCTGATCTATTATCTCCTTCATTAGTACAACTAGAGTCTCATTTAGTTGATTAATCACATGGTAATTAACACTTTATGGCATGGCAAAATTACATAACAGCACTTATATAAGCTTCCTGTAACTTAATTATTGCCAAACTTAGGTCAGCATAATCACTGGTGGTATTAGACTGTTGCTTGCCCCTAATTGTCAGCTGCCTCAGTGTATGACACTAGCTGGGGTTCAGGGCAGCTGTTATACAACTGCATGATAAGTGATTGAAAACATTACAAGCCTGGGTTTGTTCATAATTCAATTCTCTCAGACAAAAGGGATGAGGTTATTAAAAGCATGATAGCAGTGATGTGTATTTAATCAATACCACAGTAAGGGCCTAATGAAATATGATCATCTCATAAGAGAACGTAATTAAGCGTAAAGAAATGACTCATCGGAATAATGTAACTATAAACAGTAGATATAAGACTTTAAAAAAAACAACCAGAAAATTATATTGTGATCATTTCCATCTCCTTGTCCAGTTATCCAAATACTTTCATCGTCTGAATACTTTCCTGCCTGCATGCTAGTGTTCCTGTTCCGATATCTATTTTCCACATCAGAGGGTCCCAGTTAAAATAGCTTGTCTAGACGTTATGAATTGCGCTGACATCCCAGTGCATTGTATCATGACAGACTTGGACATTCGTGTCTCTCACCATACCAATTATTTCATTCTGCCACTCCATAATTATTAAGTAAGGGCATAATATGTATTTTCTCCTTTTTGCTTGTCTGAGGGAGGTGTGGTACTGTATTTACCATCAATTCACAGAGTTCAGTCCCCTCAGAACTGCCATAGACAATCAGAGAGCTGCCCTTAATGTGAAGTCTAACTTTGGATGAACTGTGCTAAAGGGGCTGAGATGCCACACAGAGCTTTCTTAATGCTTCAGTCTGGCACAATGCCCACTGACTCAGAACCAGCATCAGATCATATTCACTATACACACCAGCCATGCCATACTACGCAAAGTCTACCTTTAGTTTGTTTTCAAGATGAATTTCAGAAACATATGTTGATCACCCGTCCAGTGCTGTTTGTTGATAGAAAGTTGTCTGCCCTTCCGAAACAATTACTTGTCCAAACTAAATTTGTACCAAGAGACCAATACAGGAAATATCCACATTATCAGATTGGAGACCAGCTCCAGAGAATCTGGCCCTTGTGGTTGCCGGTCGACCACCAGAACATTTTATTTACTACAACACTTAGCACAACTTTAACCTTGACCAACGTTATATAGAGTTTAGCGTACTTAGCCAAACAATTTAGGGGAGACAGGATTTGGAAATTGGTTGACCACATAATCAGCAGATGCCGCCTCCCTTCCTCTACCTGGAAGCCATCTTGTTGGCAACCCCTGAAGGTGTTACCCATCAACAGGTGTTGACAGACGGTGAAAACGACGAGACGGACCAAATAAGTACCTCAAACGTTCGCAATGCTAATCAAGTCCAGAGCGTTGCTACCATCCAATGTGCCCTCAGAGTTTTATAAATAGATATTATACTCTGCTAAATTGGAGACAGGATTCTGCTACTCGGTGGTTGTCATGAGTTTTGGATTATTTCCCTTTCTTTTTGAATATTGAAACTCAATATCTGGTTACAGATTTCAGCTTACTCAGCCACTCTCCATATTTTGGCATCGGAGGCCGAAGGCTGAGCAGAAGGCTTTGACTGGCTTCCAATTAAGTATTTGATTCATTTAGGAGGGTGAATTTTGGGGTGAATTTTAAAACTTTTAAAGCTACTGTATAGTAACGTGACTTTGTCACAACAACTTTGTTGTAATATATGTTTTAGCACCAAAGATCTGATCATTTTGTTAAATTCATCTTGAGGCTTATTTGTAATGTGAGAGAATTCATTTGAGGGTTTTACCCAAAGTTAATTTTTCTCATACAATTCTAACAGTTGTGAGTCTTTTAGCGTTTTATTTCCAAGTTGTAGAACTAACCAGACCACCTCCCAGAATCCACCAAAAATAAACTCACTACTACTGTGGCGAAGCACGGCGTGTTTCTCACACAGAAACCCTAACTTTCATTCATACAGTGCAACAAGCCAAACATATAAAACCATTCCCACCCTAATAAAGTGGGGCCTTTTTTCTGCCACAAAGGGAACTGGCTCCCATGAGCGTTACACTCTAAAATGCCCCCCCCCCCCTGTCTAAAGGGCCTATTGGGTAAAAAGCTTCCTTTCCAGCTAGGAGGAAAAGCGGTCAGGGAACCAAGCCAAGGATATGACCCAGTACCCATGCCCAATCAGGAAACCAGGAACCTCACCTGACTCAAACGCTGAAGACAGCAAAAGTGGCAGGTTTGTAACCCAATAAAAGTTTATACATTTTTCTCCACAGAGTGAAATAGTTGCTATTTTCACTTGTATCACCTGGTATTTCACTCATATCAAGAATTTGGGATACCAAGCTGCTAATGTTAGTTCTGTGAGTATTTAGCATACCTCATATGTGTGTGTGTGTGTCTGGATAATTGGTCTGTTGTGAGAGAGGAGCAGGTGTAACCTCATTGTGGTTATCGGGGAACGGCAGGAGCTCTCTTAGTCTGCATCAGATTAGCGCCTTTAGAGAGCAGCTCCATCTCACATACAGCCTGCCCTAGTGTGCTAACTGTCAGGGCCTCGCAACTGTTTTTGGAGGTGCTCTCTTTCTCATTACAAATAGCGTGAGAGCTTCAGTGTCCCTTTCTCACTTCTCTTCTCTCTTCTCTCTCTTTTCTCTCTCCTCTTCTCTGTGCTACAGGAGTGAGGTTTTTGAGGTGAAGCACATTCTTTTCTCACACAAAGCGCGTCAGATGTTGCACATCACGTGCTCACATGTGTTCACTTCTCAGCATGAGATATACTGCTGCTTAATGTGATGGAGCTAAGAATATCATTCTATACTTGCTTATGGACAGGGCTCCTGTCTACTTGTATTTATGTATTCAGATGATTGTGTCTGAATGCATATTCATCTATGGGTAGACTATCTCTCTTGAGTTGCTAATCATTAGATATAGATCTTGCAAAAATTCTGAAGAACGTGAAATGTTTGTGATTAAAACATTTTTTTACCAGCTAAATATTTTTTTTTTACTTTAGAAGCACAATCTATAGGCAGAGTTTAGCTGTAACACTATGACTCCTGAAAACATTTATTCATCCACATTTCCATAGTATTACATTCAGGAATTGGAAACATACAATATCCACAACCATTAAACAGCCTCTTTGATTTTCTTTTGACCCGTACCTCTTAATTTCAGTCAAAAAAATAAATGTATTTTCCAAACTGCTTTGCCTGTGTAATGCAAGTTGTTAAACTAACCGCCAGAGTATTTCGCTCACATGAGGTCGTCTATTTGAAATGCTTTCAAATTGAACTGGAGGATTTAATGACTTTTGGCCTTTGTTCTATTACAGTTTGATTTCATTTTCTCGACTGAATAAATTGTAAAAGGATATTGCATATTCATTAATGATTTCCAATGGTGATTACAGCTTTAAACACTCTCTATTTTCCCATCCTATTTTTTGCATGCACGTTGGTTTTCCCTTCTTGCTACAGTCAAAATACAAATTCAAGCATCCGAAGCGCTTTACATAAGAGACCCGCTAAGTGTAAGATCTGATCCCAACTCAGTCCTTATTCAGACATTAGAGGGTTACACACTAAATAAGGCCGTAATGCTTTAAAGGAGAATAACCAACCAACATCCAGTCCTCATGCTCCAGTCTGAATGATAATAAGCAATGAAGGATGAATAAGAGAGTGGGAGAGAAACATTTAGTGATGCGGAAGAATGAGAGTGAGAGAAAGATATAGTGCAGAGATGTGGCTTTGTCAAGAGGAAACTATAAATGACTGAGTATCTGTCTGAGCTGTGAGAACACTGGAACACCTCTGTCACTCTGCTCACTGTGGTTCCAGTAGGGATATCAGAGGCTTGTTCTCATATGAGCTGCAGATGTGTGTGCGTGTGTGCGCACGTGCGTGCGCGCATGTTTATAGAGGGGGAAACTGGGCTCCAGAGATTTTAAGATTTATTCTGCAAACAATTAGGAGCTGGTAGTGCTTATCCTGTGGCTCTCTAATTACCACAGCAACCAGGCCGTAATCGAGGGTAGATTTTCTGTAGGGAACCAATCTCCCAGACCTCCTCAGATTAATACTCTCACAGCAACATGCTCTCGATAAAATGACATGTTGGGGACTTTTTAAATTAATAGCAAAATGATACAAACACATTTTCAAGCAGCTAGAAAGTGAAGAAACCATGTAAAACTTCTGTTCTGTTTGTCACAGGAGAATATCTGACTTCCACTCTAAATCTAACTGTTGAAAACTCTGAATTAACTGTATAAACTGTTGGCTGAGGCCTTTCGCAATTGAACACAATTGAATCTTCTATCACTATATGTAATCTAATTTATTACGTTGTTATTTAATAATCTTATAATTTATTGTTTCATTATATCAGCGGGAAAATTCTCTCTAAACTTGACTTCAATCTAGGCTTTAATCCAAGTACTGCTGGATTGAGGTAACCATGGGAAAAAAATGGCTCCTTCATTAACAGCAGTCTTTAGCCTGAGTGTAATGCACTCACCTCACCACACAGGCCAAGAGTACCTCCTGTAAGTAGTGAAGGAGACAGACCAATGTTTTTTCTCTTTCTGTTTTATCGTATCGCTGTGTTCCAGTAAAGGCTGGTCCGATGGAGCCTTCCTTCCTTCTATTCTCCCAGAGAGCTAGACAAACTTCCTCTTGATGGCTGTGGTGAGAAGCACATTATTGGTGTGCTCCATCAAGACTACATCAGACGCAGCCCTGAGGCCCACAGCTGTAAGGGCCCTGTCACTAACGGCCTCGGCTACTGTATGGACCCATGCCTCCTTTTACCCATTTAATAGGAATGTTAGGGCATTCAGCGTGTGTGGTGCGATCCTTTCAGAGAGGGTCTACTCAAACACCAAAACAAAGTCTCTCTTTTAGAAGTGTTGCTGTCCCTGCTGTTTTGGAACACGCACACACCCCCACACTCCTTCGTGTTGCCAAACAGACGAGGCCACACATTTTAAACAACTGGGAGCGAGTGGACCGCTAGAGCCACCAATATCATTCTCTCTCTGACGCCTCGAGCCACAGACATGACAGAGGAGAGAGAGAGGGAGAGGGAGAGAGTATAGAGGGGAGGAGAGAGTGCTTACCTCTCAGTAGAGTGGGGCCGTAGTTCCCGAAGCAGTCAAAGATGCTGTTGGAAGCCATGTCCTCGTGGCTGAAGTGGTGCCAGAGCCGTCGTCAGCCCTCTCTACAGACGATAACGACCAACCTTGGAGAGAAACGGTGGTTGAAATAGAGAACGAAAGAGTGAGAGAGAGGAGAGCGAGGGAGAAGGATAGATCCTGGAACTCGGAGCCCATTTGCAACCAAGAATTTGGGGTTTGTAACTACCACAGGAATCCCTCGCCACAAGCCTGCAAAGAGAGCAGTATAAGTATGCAGCACCAGGGGTATGAGACATTCAGAAAGAAAGAGAGGAAGAGGGAATGATAGGGGGAGAGGGAGTGAAAGAGAGGGAGAGGGAGAGAGAATGGTAGGCTGGGAGGGTGAGGGAGAGGGAGAGAGAATGGCAGGCTGGGAGGGAGAGGGAGAGGGAGAGAGAATGGTAGGCTGGGAGGGTGAGGGAGAGGGAGAGTGAGAGAGAATGGCAGGCTGGGAGGGTGAGGGAGAGGGAGAGAGAATGGTAGGCTGGGAGGGTGAGGGAGAGGGAGAGTGAGAGAGAATGGCAGGCTGGGAGGGTGAGGGAGAAGGAGAGAGAATGGCAGGCTGGGAGGGTGAGGGAGAGGGAGAGAGAATGGCAGGCTGGGAGGGTGAGGAGGAGGGAGAGAGAATGGTAGGCTGGGAGGGTGAGGGAGAGAGAGAATGGTAGGCTGGGAGGGTGAGGGAGAGGGAGAGAGAATGGTAGGCTGGGAGAGTGAGGGAGAGGGAGAGAGAATGGCAGGCTGGGAGGGTGAGGGAGAGGGAGAGAGAATGGTAGGCTGGGAGGGTGAGGGAGAGGGAGAGAGAATGGCAGGCTAGGAGGGTGAGGGAGAGGGAGAGAGAGAGAATAGCAGGCTGGGAGGGAGAGGGAGAGAGAGAATGGTAGGCTGGGAGGGTGAGGGAGAGGGAGAGAGAATGGTAGGCTGGGAGAGTGAGGGAGAGGGAGAGAGAATGGCAGGCTGGGAGGGTGAGGGAGAGGGAGAGAGAATGGCAGGCTAGGAGGGTGAGGGAGAGGGAGAGAGAGAGAATGGCAGGCTGGGAGGGAGAGGGAGAGTGTGGCTACACTGAGATGCAGTGGTACCATCCCTCTCCAGGACTATGGCCTTCCAATGGACTCACCGTTGTTGTATCGGGTCTGGACGTCTTGTTAGCAGGCCAGGGTGGGGTGGCAGGGAGGTGTGGTGCTGTGCTGGTCCGGTCCGTCAGTGGGCAGGGGCTCTGAGGTTAGCCAGGTTCTCTCTCTCTCTGTCAGGAGACGTGGTGTCCCACGGTGATGGCCTGACTGGAGCGTCAGTGTTAGCTAGCGCCGGCTAAAGCCACAGCTCTCTTTGCGTCCTCGCCATCCTCCAACTCCCCTCCGTGAGTGGAGGAGCCCACGTCACATGTCACATGAGGTCACAGGGCCTCCCCTCCCCTCTCTCTTTTCGCTCTTACTCGGTGTAGCTTGTTTTTTCCTCTTTGCTTTTACTTTTTCAGCTCTCTGCTTCCCTCTCTCTTTTCTCTCTCTTTTGATTGGTCGGCCAAGTTTTGGAAATGTTCTGTTTTCTTTAAGTTCAAACCAGGCAGTGGCCCACGCCATTCAAAGTCTGTGAGGCTTTCACAGGGCGCCGAAACCCATTGTGAACAACCAGAAAAGCATTGAACATGCATTAAGAGAAATAGAAATAAGAGAAAAGAAAGAGTGAGAGAGAGAGAGAGAGAGCGTTGACTGTGGAGACTGGGGCTCGCCGCAGCACAGAGAGAGGAAAGGAGCAGAGCAGAGTAGAGAGAGTTCTGTCTCTGAGCACTTTCAGAGAGAGCCTGTGTGTATGTATGTGTTTGTGTGTGTATGTCTGACTCACTGCGCATCTGTGTTTGTAAGAGCTGGTGGTTTTGGGCCTGGAAAACCAACCCTCCACCCTCACTTACCGCTTGATAGTATCGTAATCGTAGCTGCAGTGCTGCTCTGCTCTGCTGTCCCCTCTATTCTTACTACCTCTCTCTCACACACTGTCCCTTTTACTCTGCTTCTCACCAAGTCTATTCTTACCTACCACACAATACAATTATTTGGGAATATTTATTTCACACCTGTAATACAGGACAAAGGAGCAATACACAAAAGTTGAAATATGTAGAAAATACAGTATATAAACATAGATCCACTACTACATCTCTTACTAAAAAGCATTTTGGCTTTAAGCACAGCCTGACAGTGAATTGCATATTTTCCAGTGTGTTGTGGGTATGTCAGAGTTCCCCCCCCTCAAATATCTAAACCGGATTTAACCTGATTGTGGTTTTGACACTTTCAGAAAACACAATCTGGTCAGGGCTCTAAAAAGAGAAGCCTGTAGAGCCCTACATTTGATATATTGCATAACTACACAAGTGTACGAAACATGTGTTGCTGCCTTGTTATGTTGTTGTCTTAGGCCTCTCTTTATGTAGTGTTTGTGTTGTCTGTCTTGTTGTGATGTGTGTTTTGTCCTATATTTATATATATATATTATTATTTTTAAATCCCAGCCCCCGTCCCCGCAGGAGGCCTTTTGCCTTTTGGTAGGCCGTCATTGAAAATAAGAATGTGTTCTTAACTGACTTGCCTAGTTAAATAAAGGATAAATAAAAAAATAATTAAAAAAAACATTAAGAACACCTGCTCTTTCCATGACATAGACTGACCAGGTGGATCAAATCAAATCAAATTGTATTTGTCACATGCGCCGAATACAACAGGTGTAGTCCAGGTGAAAGCTATGATCCCTTATTGATGTCACTTGTTAAATCCACTTCAATCAGTCTAGATGAAGGAGAGGAGACAGGTTAAAGAGGGATTTTTAAGCCTTGAGACAATTGAGACGTGGTATCGTGTATGTGTCATTCAGAGGGGGAATGGGCAAGACAAAACATTGAAGTGCCTTTGAACGGGGTATGGTAGTAGGTGCCAGGCGCACCGGTTTGTGTCAAGAGCTGCAACGCTGCTGGGTTTTTCTCTCTCAACAGTGTATATGTATCATGAATGGTTTACCACCCAAAGGACATCCAGCCGTCTTGACACAACTGTGGGAAGCATTGGAGTCAACATGGGCCAGCATCCCTGTGGAACGCGAGTCCATGCCCCGACGAATTGAGACTGTTCTGAGGGCAAAGGGGGATGCAACTCAATATTAGGAAGGTGTTCTTAATGTTTTGTACACTCTGTGTATGTTAATTTATCATTTATAATCTAAAATTGAGAAATACAAGATGCAAACCAGACAGACAGACAGACAGACAGACAGACAGACAGACAGACAGACAGACAGACAGACAGACAGACAGACAGACAGACAGACAGACAGACAGACAGACAGACAGACAGACAGACAGACAGACAGACAGACAGAGACGCAGACAGACATTGTCCTCTGAAGTACTAGACCCTGCATGTGCGAGTCATGTAATTGGGTGTGCCTTAGCTAGCCAAGCTGCCCAAACTTCCTCTCCTCTCTCTCTCTCTCTCTCTCTCTCTCTCTCTCTCTCTCTCTCTCTCTCTCTCTCTCTCTCTCTCTCTCTCTCTCTCTCTCTCTCTCTCTCTCTCTCTCTCTCTCTCTCTCTCTCTCTCCCAGTCACGCTAACCATGTCTATACAACAGGACCCACAACCACTGTCTGGACAGTCATGTGACCCACGGTTACCCTGGGCAACCAGTGTTTGTTTGTGTGTGTCCGCACATGTATATGTATATGCTACTTGTGAGTTTGTATGCGTATGTGAGTATTGTTGTAAATCATTTTAGGATTTGCAGCATTTTGCGTGTCTATGACTCATAGCCATGTTTGTCTATGTGTAGTGTGTGACTCGTGACCCGCACGTGCTCATGTGCTAATTGCTGGACAGGGCTGTATGCTCCATGCTCTGGTCTGTGTGTTAGTGTGTCTCTGTGCGCCTCAGAGCCCACACTGCCCTGTAAATGAGCAGTTGCCGTTGGTTAGGCGGCAACGCGGGGACGGGAAAATGACACGGCGTCGGGGAGTGTGGCCGAAGGCTGAGGTCACAGCACGGCCCCAGGGCTTTATTCAGTATTTCTCCTCGGCCACTACAGGCCTCCGACAAAACCTCACACCCACAGCACAGCCTCCCCTTCTCACACCTCTGTAGCCCGCGCTGTGCCAGGCCACCAGGGGGTTGCAGCTCTGTGGAACTGTTATGTACTGTACCAGAGAGTCTGGGTAAGACATCCTGGGTAGAAGTTTGACATATTTGACATGTTATGTGAACAGGTTGTAAGCTATATGGATTCCAGCTCTAGGGAAGACCCTTTCTGCATTGTACACACAGCCCTCAACACAGAGTTGTTCAGTCAGGTCAGTCAGGCCTGATCGACTCTGAGGAGAGACTGACTGCATCACTTCTTCTTCTTTTTAGAAGAAACATGAATGTGTTGAAAATCCCAAATTGTTTACATAGTCAATTTACACACAACTGTGACACACACACTTACCCCACCAGACATGCCATCAGGGGTCTTTTCACAGTCCCCAAATCCAGAACAAATTCAAGAAAGCGTACAGTATTATATTGAGCTCTTATACTGTATCTCATAATGCTCAAATAAACAGTAAACCTGATTTTAAAAAACAGATAAAGCAACACCTCTCGTCACAACACCTCTCCCCTATTTGACCTAGATAGTTTGTGTGTATGTATTGATATGTAGGCTACATGTGCCTTTTAAAAAATGTATGTAGTTCTGTCCTTGAGCTGTTCTTGTCTATTAATGTTCTGTATTATGTCATGTTTCATGTTTTGTGTGGACCCCGGGAAGAGTAGCTGCTGCTTGCAACAGCTAATGGGGATCCTAATAAAATACCAAATACCACTCTACACTACTCTCCTCCACTACTCTCCTCTACTACTCTCCTACACTACTCTCCTCCACTACTCTCCTCCACTACTCTCCTCCACTACTCTCCTCCACTACCCTCCTCTACTACTCTACTACTCTCCTCCACTACCCTCCTCTACTACTCTACTACTCTCCTCCACTACTCTCCTCTACTACTCTCCTCCACTACTCTCCTACACTGCTCTCCTCCACTACTCTCCTCCACTACTCTACTACTCTCCTCCACTACTCTCCTCTACTACTCTCCTCCACTACTCTCCTCCACTACTCACCTCCACTACTCTCCTCCACTACTCTCCTCTACTTCTCTCCTCCACTACTCTCCTCCACTACTCTCCTCTACTACTCTCCTTACTACTCTCCTCTACTACTCTCCTCCACTACTCTCCTTTACTACTCTCCTCTACTGCTCTCATCCACTACTCTCCACTACTCTCCACTGCTCTCCTGTACTACTCTCCTCCACTACTCTCCTCCACTACTCTCCTCTACTACTCTCCTTACTACTCTCCTCTACTACTCTCCTCTACTACTCTCCTTACTACTCTCCTCTACTACTCTCCTCCACTACTCTCCTCCACTACTCTCCTCCACTACTCTCCTCTATTACTCTCCACTACTACTCTCCTCCACTACTCTCCTCCACTACTCTCCTCTACTGCTCTCCACTACTATCCTCTATTACGCTCCACTACTACTCTCCTCCACTGCTCTCCTCTACTGCTCTCCTCCAATACTCTCCTCTACTACTCTCCACTACTACTCTCCTCCACTACTCTCCTCCACTACTCTCCTCTGATACTCTCCTTCACTACTCTCTACTACTACTCTCCACTACTCTCCTCTACTACTTGCCTCCACTACTCTCATCTGATACTCTCCTCCACTACTCTCATCTGATACTCTCCTCCGCTACTCTCTTCTACTACTCTCCACTACTCTCCTCTACTACTCTCATCCATTACTCTCCTCCAATACTCTCCTCTACTACTCTCCTCCACTACTCTCCTCTGATACTCTCCTCCACTACTCTCTTCTACTACTCTCCACTACTCTCCTCTACTACTCTCCTCTGATACTCTCCTCCACTACTCTCTTCTACTACTCTCCACTACTCTCCTCTACTACTCTCCTCCACTACTCTCCTCCACTACTCTCCTCTACTACTCTCCACTACTCTCCTCTACTACTCTCCTCCACTACTCTCCTCTACCACTCTCCTCAACTACTCTCCTCTACTACTCTCCACTACTCTCCTCCACTACTCTCCTCCACTACTCTCCTCTGATACTCTCCTTCACTACTCTCCACTACTGCTCTTCTCCACTATTCTCCTCCACTATGCTCCTCCACTACTCTCATCCACTACTCTCCACTACTCTCCACTACTCTCCTACAGTACTCTCCTCTACTACTCTTCACTACTCTCCTCTACTACTCTCATCCATTACTCTCCTCCAATACTCTCCTCTACTACTCTCCTCCACTACTCTCCTCCACTACTCTCCACTAGTCTCCTTTACTACTCTCCTCTACTACTCTCCCTCATTACTCTCCTCCATTACTCTCCTCTGATACTCTCCTCCACTACTCTCCACCACTCTCCTCTACTACTCTCTACCACTCTCCACTACTATCCTCTACTACTCTCTTCCACTAATCTCCTCTACTACTCTCCAAAAATCTCCTCGATTACTCCTCTACTACTCTCCACCACTCTCCACTACTATCCTCTACTACTCTCTTCCACTAATCTCCTCTACTACTCTCCACTACTCTCCTCCACTACTCTCCTCCACTACTCTCCACTACTCTCCTCCACTACTCTCCTCTACTACTCTCCACTATTCTCCACTACTATCCTCTACTACTCTCTTCCACTAATCTCCTCTACTACTCTCCACTACTCTCCTCTACTACTCTCCACTATTCTCCACTACTCTCCTCTACTACTCTCATCCACTACTCTCCTGTACTACTCTCCTGTACTACTCTCCTACACTACTCTCCTCTACTACTCTCCTGTACTACTCTCCTACACTACTCTCCTCTACTTCTCTCCTCTACTACTATCTTCTACTACTCTCTTCCACTACTCTCTTCCACTACTCTCCTCTACTACTCTCCCCCATTACTCTCCTCCATTACTCTCCTCTGATACTCTCCTCCACTACTTCTACTACTCTCCTCCACTCTCCTCTACTACTCTACTACTCTCCTCCACTACTCTCCTCTACTACTCTCCTCCACTCTCCTCTACTACTCTCCACTACTCTCCTTTCCTACTCTCCTCCACTACTCTCCTCTACTACTCTCCACTGCTCTCCTCTACTACTCTCCTCTACTACTCTCCTCCGCTACTCTCCTCTACTGCTCTCCTCTACTACTCTCCTCTACTACTCTCCTCTACTACTCTCCTCCACTACTCTACTCTACTACTCTCCTCCGCTACTCTCCTCCACTACTCTCCTCCACTACTCTCCTCTACTACTCTCCTCTACTACTCTCCTCCACTACTATCCTCTGTTCCTGAGCTGTTGGAATGGAGGGCCTCTGTGGCTTCCTGGCCTGTTTCATCTGTATGTGTTTATGGTGGGGGAGACCAGAGATCAGTAGTGGAGAATCGTAATAGGATCATTGGTCTCACAGTAGGGGCTTTACCGGCTAGGTCTGTGGCAATGCGTTTGGGTGTAGCAGAAGTGGTGTACAATGTTTAAGCTTTACATCGGAACAACAGTGTATGTGGTTTGTATGCATAATTTAAATATTGTTGTTGGTGGCATGTCAATGATATATTATTTATTCACATTTAATTGAGTCCTTTTCAATTATATTGGTATTTTGGAAGTTTACAAGAAGAAAAGCACTTCAGACAATCAACAGTTTCCTTTTTTTGCTGTTGCTGTGTGTGAAGAAATTGCATCTGGATTTTCCATGGGGGAACAGAAAAGCCAAACGAAAATAGAATCATCCCCAGCCTTTCTCTTACAGTAGTTATTCAACATGTGACCGTTATTGTTGCTGAGCAATAAATATCATTGGCTCTGTCCATCTAGTTGCCCTAGCTAAATCAAGAATTCAACTGAGTGGATTCAAGGCTTTGTCTTTGTCCTCTCTTCTCTCTGTATTTGCTCTTTGTCTAGGTAAACATCTGCTTCATGTTTTATACTGCATCCCAGTTGCACTGCCCATGACCGTGAGAGAAATGGTCAGAAGATCATTGTGGTCTTTTGGATCATTTTTTCTGCTGCCCATGCCTTGTTTATCAAGCCCCTGTATTTAAGCTCAATATAACTCCTGTTTTGCTGAGAAAACTGTGGTGGTTTAATCACTGTCAGTGGTCCTACGCCTTTCGGGTGTGGCTCGGGAGGCAAAAAGGACCGAGTGCGGTCGTGCGTCCAGCTGCAAAGGGTCTTATTTTGTGGTCTAAAAATTGCAGGCTTCCCCATATGTTCCCCATAAACGTGGAATGCAGTGTGGGACTTGAGGAGGCTTTTATAATGAAGTGGCCGTCATTGCATCAAACGCCGGCGGGGATATGGGCCGCCCTTTTGTCCACTGGTCCTGGGCTTGGACTGGATTTGGACAATAGTCAGGCTTAGTATCCTTACTGTTCACAACCACCTTGTCTTCTCTTGCTATACCAATACTGCCCAATTGTAATTGTAGAAAATAGATTGGAGTGCATGTTACTTTTATATGTTTCTGTGCATATAAAGTTTGTACACAGGTTGTTATTAAGGATTGATCTGGGACACATTTTAACACTGCAGATGATGTACAATCCAAAATACCATTTGGAATCAGTTATTTTGACCTTTTGTTGGAAATTTGATTGGAAATTCAAAACTTTCTCTCTCTGTATTTTTCCCAGTAGTGGCACCTCCAGAACCCTCACCAGGAGGAAGTTGGTGTGCCACCATGTCTAGAAGAATGATAACGTGGGAAAATTCAAAAATAACATACTGTTAAAAACACAGCCAAACTGTCAGACCCAGTCATTTCCTGAACTCATTGAGAGCCTTGTGAAGCATTGTTACTGCAGTTATAGCATCCCAAACTGAGCAGAAGCCCATGCCGCTAGGCCTTGTGTGTTTTTGCTAAAGCAAGGCACTCCCAGATGCAGTGCAGTGGTTGAGAATTCAGTATCATGGTTGGAAGTGATTACTCTGCCCATTATTTATTTATTGGCTCTAGGAGACATAGAGACTGTGGTGAGCCCACAGAGAGCAGAGCAGGCCGTTGTGTCGCTACACTCTATTACACACTGTAGGGGAGCTCTGCCCTGTGGCAGCTAGGCCTGCACAACAGACCCTGCAGGCAGGGCCGGAACTCTGGGAGACCACTGTCAGGGGAACATACTGTAGGGATAGAAGGAGAAACTCTTTAAAGACAAGCCAGGTTTTATGTTGTGGTGGAGCAGTAGGACTTAGTAGAGGGGGACTGTAGAGGATCCATAGTAATACACTCTGATATAGTTCATGTTGAAAATAGGTATAATAAAGTACAATACTGATGGTGGAATTATAAAACAGAGTTTTGAATATTAGTTGTGTTACAATCTCTTTACTATGTTCTGGTTCTGTGGTGCCCCCCCCCTTGCTTTACCCTGGTTCTGTGGTGCCCCCACCCCCTTGCTTTACCCTGGTTCTGTGGTGCCCCCCCCCCCCCCCTTGCTTTACCCTGGTTCTGTGGTGCACCCCCCCCCCCCCCCCCCTTGCTTTACCCTGGCTCTGTGGTGCCCCCCCCCCCCTTGCTTTACCCTGGTTCTGTGGTGCCCCCCCCCCCCCCCCCCCCTTGCTTTACCCTGGTTCTGTGGTGCCCCCCCCCCCCTTGCTTTACCCTGGTTCTGTGGTGCCCCCCCCCCCCCCCCCCCTTGCTTTACCCTGGTTCTGTGGTGGCCCCCCCCCCCCTTGCTTTACCCTGGTTCTGTGGTGCCCCCCCCCCTTGCTTTACCCTGGTTCTGTGGTGCCCCCCCCCTTGCTTTACCCTGGTTCTGTGGTGCCCCCCCCCCCCCCTTGCTTTACCCTAACTCTTCCTGTTGTTCAGACACAATGTGCCAACCCAGACACGAAACCCTCTGCTTCTCACGAGCCGCCAAAGCATTCACAGTATGCATGTACTTTGGATTGTGACTTAAAAATATAAAACGGGTGTCATTGTATATAGTTGTGCTATCTCACGTGTATTTGGAGAGTTTTGATTTGTTTTGGTTTAACCATCAGTGTGATGGTAACGACACCGTGGGGTACCATACTATGGGTGCCACGGCGATAATGCAGCTGTATGTGGGACAGAAAATGGCTATGTGTGTGTCAGCGTCGGTTTCTCTTCACTGGCGGCAACAGTGATTGATGGGCGCTGAGGGGGTGGAGCTGCCTTCTGTGGGGTTTCCATCTCTTACAGTCGATAAGCGCCGGAGCCTCTCAAAAATCACCAGCAACCCCGAGACCTCAAACACCCTAAACACCAAGCACACATTCCCTAAACCAAACCAGGCCGGGCCCAGCCCAGACCAGATCAGACCTAACCCAGACCAGACTACGGTCTACCATCAACCCAGCTGCTCTCCACCAACCTCACAATGCTGCCAGGAAACGCAGAGGAAACATTGCTGCAACGTTGCGCACTTGCATCAAAACACTTCTTCTACATGATTGTTGTTTCTGTCTTCCCAGCTGCATGTAACTCATGTCAATTGCACACTGTATGTCTGTTTGCAGGGAGGTTTTGGCAGAGCATTTGTTTTACACAGTTACTAAGTCATTTAGGCCGACCATGTTTTATTACCTGTGTGTGTTTCTGTGTGTGTGTGTGTGTGTTTCCTGTGGTTCAGACAGAGGTTTGGATGTGATAGACTGGTCTGCTCACACGCTCGTCTGTCTGTGGAGGCAGGATGCTGCTCCACGCTAGCTACTCTATTAGTGCACAGACAGCTGCACCGTGACTTACTTTCTGTGTCTGTGTGTGTGTGTGTGTGTGTGTGTGTGTGTGTGTGTGTGTGTGTGTGTGTGTGTGTGTGTGTGTGTGTGTGTGTGTGTGTGCGTGTGCGTGTGTGTGTGTGCGTGCATGTGTGTGTGTGTGCGTGTGTGTGTACGTGTGTGTGTGCACGTACTGCCTGTACTCTTTCACATGTATACAGTGCTTGACTTGGACTGAAATAGGTTCTGGTACTAATTTTGGGTGCTGGTACTGTTTATATTTAGGTGCAGGAGCTCAACATTACTTTCGAGCTAATATTCTATAAAAGGAACAGGAGCTCAAGCATTTGAGGTGCCGGTACTCGGCTCCAGTGAGCTCCTGCCCAAGTCAAGCTCTGCATGTATGGCAGAGTCTGGTGCCATTCACACAAGCAATGGTGATGTGTAAAACGGAATAAACTTCAGGTGCTTCTTTCAGTTGCAGTTACAGAAAACTGTCACTTTCAGATGTGGGCGGTTCTGTGGGAAGGTCAACCTGAGCATGCCCAAATAAAGTAATTTAGTAATTAGTAATTTCCAAAATGTAACCATGTTTACATTTATCCTTAAGGTCTATATGCTGGAGTTCATGCTTTATATGAAACGTTTAAGGAGGAAATTACATGAATTTTGGCCATTTCAGAGTAGGAGGCCAAGTCTCAAAAATGGCTTTTCAGTCAATCATATGTGACCAACTGGCTTGATTCGGTCTTATGTGGCAAAATCTGAAATTATGTTTTTTACATTGGATAAAAGTAGAGACTCAGAGCTAGAAAATGGTATATCATACACTACAGTTGAGGAACAATGGGAAAGTCATTCTGCTTTGAAAGTTGATAAACCTTTAACACCAATCTTGAGAAAATGTCCCTGTTTTGGAACACCTACTGTAGAGCTCTTCTTTGTCTACACCCATTCAGAATCGTTCACACCCTCTTGTCTTAGCCCCACCCATCTCTAAGGATTCACATGTGAGGCCATGTGCTAAACAGAGTGAGTATGGTAGTGTACTAAACAATCAAAGATTTCAAGACTAAAGGCTGGTTTAAACTACGTCTATCGACATGTCTGTAGACAGTTGTCACAGGGACGTCATGAACATTCTATTGTCGTCCGACATCAAACTTGTCGTTGTCGTTATGAAAAAGTATAAACAGAAAACCTACAGGCTGTATGACATCAGTAGCCTGATGGTCCAAAATAAACCCATCCGTTTAAAAATTAATTTAGTATGTGTCAATCTTGCAAACTAGGCAACTAAAAGCAACTTTCTAAACAATGTTTTGGTTCGTTTCTAGCTTGTTAGCTAGCTAACGGACGTTAAGTTATCTGACTAGCCAGTTCAAATAATGACCATATGTGACCCGTTTCAGGAAGCTAGGCATATGTCGCACGTCATTTGAGCATATTTTTTCTTATTTTTTAAATGTATTTTTGGGCAGAAATGCCTTCTGGAACATGTGTACTTTCATATGCCTTAATAACAAACTTGTATTACATCTGTATATAAAATTAAAATTGTTAAATTACGAGCCTAGTTGGTTTAGTCACAGAAAAAAACAGGAACCTTCCCGCTAGCCATGATTGGCTGAGTTAACGGATGGGCTGGACATGCCTGGCGATGAGTTTGGATTGGTCTGCCATGTAGTATGCTTCTGTCTATAATGTGAGCTGCTCAGCATGTGTCCTTTCCACCTTGGCATTTTTGAAAGATATAACATTAGCCATCGAGAACTACAAAAGTTTTGCTACTTTTCTCAACAACATTGATGCCCCGAATTTAGCAGGCGCTATCGACAGATCAGTTGGAAAAAGTTGTAATGGGCTACTTTCTGCACACTCCACGGTCAGTGTGAACCGGAGTGACTTGACACAATGCTAGCCAAACAGTCCAGTCTGCCGTGAAGCGTTCATCCATATATACAGGTAAGAGTCTAGCTAAATGTTCAGATATTATACATTTCTAATTTTGTCAGAAAGTCGTTTTCAATGCAAGTTTAAGTGTACTGCTCGCTGGCTCGCTAGCTAACATTACGTGTATGATCTGTGTAGTACTATTATTTGAATCAGAAATCAATTTGCATTTGCTAGGTATAGCCTAATGTTAGCTAGCTAACATTGAACCTAACAGTACATTCGGAAAGTATTCAGACCCCTCAACTTTCCCACATTTTGTTAGGATACAGCACTATTCTAAAATTGATTTTTTAAATTTATTTCCTCATCAATCTACACACAATACCCCATAATGACAAAGAGAAAACAGGTTTTTAGAAATGTTTGCTAATTCATAACATATTAAACACTGAAATATCACATTTACATAAGTATTCAGACACTTTACTCAGTACTTTGTTGAAGCACCTTTGGCAGCGATTACAGCCTTGAGTCTTCTTGGGTATGACGCTACAAGCTTGGCACACCTGTATTTGGGGAGTTTCTCGCATTCTTCTCTGCAGATCCTCTCAAGCTCTGTCAGGTTGGATGGGGAGCGCCGCTGCACAGCTATTTTCAGGTCACTCCAGAGATGTTAGGTCAGTTTCAAGTCCAGGCTCTGGCTGGGCCACTCAAAGACATTCAGAGACTTGTCCCGAAGCCATTCCTGCATTGTTTTGGCTTTGTGCTTAGGGTCATTGTTCTGTTGGAAGGTGAACCTTCGGCCCAGTCTGAGGTCCAGAGCGCTCTGGAGCAGGTTTTCATCAAGGATCTCTCTGTACTTTGCTCCGTTCATCTTTCCCTCAATCCTGACTAGTGTCCCAGTTCCTGTCGCTGACAAATATCCCCACAGCATGATGCTGCCACCACCATGCTTCACCGTAGGGATGGTGCCAGATTTCTTCCAGACGTGAAGCTTGGCATTCAGGCCAAAGAGTTCAATCTTGGTGGCATTCAGCCCTTCTCCCCCGATTGGTCAGTTTGTCCGGGTGGCCAGCTCTAGGAAGAGTCTTGTTGGTTCCAAACTTCTTTGATTTAAGAGTGATGGAGGCCACTGTGTTCTTGGGGACCTTCAATGCTGCAGAAATGTTTTGGTACTCATCCCCAGATCCGTGCCTCGCCACAATCCTGTCTCGGAGCTCTACGGACAATTCCTTCAACCTCATTGCTTGGTTTTTGCTCTGACATGCAATGTCAACTGTGGGACCTAATATAGACAGGTGTGTGCCTTTCCAAATCATGTCCAATGAATTGAATTTACCACAGGTGGACTCCAATCAAGTTGTAGAAACATCTCAAGGATGATCAATGGAAACAGAACGCACCTGAGCTCAATTTCTAGTCTCAAAGCAAAGGGTCTGAATACTAATGTAAATAAGGTATTTCTGTTTTTTATGTTTTATAAATGTGCGAAAATGTCTAAAAACATGTTTCACTTTGTCATTATGGCGTATAGTGTGTAGATTGATGATGATTTTGGGGTTTTAATCCATTTTATAACAAGGCTGTAACATAACAAAATGTGGACAACAGGAAGGTGTCTGAAAACTTTCCGATTGCACTGTGTACCAACTTCATCCAGTGTCCAGACAAGTGGATTGGCAATATAGGCACATTGTATCATTTGTGAAATTTTGTTACAATATTTCAGAAAAATTGTATTACAAAAAACTCTTATATTTGTGTGTAACGGTAGTCATATTCTTCCTCCTCCTCGGACGAGGAGAGGCGAGACGGATCGGACCAATACGCAGAGTGGTTAGTGTTCATGATGATTTATTATAACGAAACTTGAACACTGAATTACAAAAACAAATAAACGAAGCGCAGAAACCTATACAGTACCGTGTGGTGAAAACACAAACACAGAAACAAACACCCACAAAACACACGTGAAACCCAGGCTGCCTAAGTATGATTCTCAATCAGGGACAACGATTGACAGCTGCCTCTGATTGAGAATCATACCAGGCCGAACACAAAAATCCCAACATAGAAAATCAACCATAGACAAACCCACCCAACTCACGCCCTGACCAACTAAAATAAATACAAGACAAAGGAAAACAGGTCAGGAACGTGACATTGTGTCTACATTCAACTGGTAAATGTTAATTTTGATACATAAAGTGAAAAATATTTTTTTTAGGGTGTGGTGCCTTGCTGTCACGTATACTCCCTCTCCGGCCTCTAGGTCATCAGGCTGCTGATTATCCCGTACACCTGTCACCATCGTCTCGCGCACCTGCACCACATGACCCTCACCTGGACTCCATCACCTCCTTGACTATCTTCCCTATATCTGTCACTCCCCTTGGTTCTTTCCTCAGGTGTTATTGACTCTGTTTTCATGTCGGTGGGTTGTTTGTGTTTCGTGTTCGTTGTTTCTTTTATTTATTAAAACACTCACTCCCTGAACCTGCTTCCCGACTCTCAGCACACTCGTTACACTTGCCTTCTATACTCTTCAGCCTTCTGCTGACCTTTAAAAACAATCTCACCAAAAAGATTGTCCATTTCATCTAACATACACCACTCTTCTTATTTGCTTTATCTCTCCTACATGCCAAAATTTTGAAGTCCGATTTCTCGGATTTACCACCCCTTCAAGGGTACTATAGACACACACACACATCCAAAGTTTAATTTCTATTTTGTTTGACCATTCTGTAAGAAATTAAAGTTGTGAATTTGCGTGCGAATGTAATGTCCATAACGCTGGAATCACCCATATACCTACAGTTGAAGTCGGAAGTTTACATACAGTTATGTTGGAGTCATTAAAACTAGTTTTTCAACCACTCCACAAATTTCTTGTTAACAAACTATAGTTTTGGAAAGTCGGTTAGGACATCTACTTTGTGCATGACACAAGTACATTTTTCCAACAATTGTTTACAGAGATTATTTCACTTATAATTCACTGTATCACAATTCCAGTGGGTCAGAAGTTTACATACACTAAGTTGACTGTGCCTTTAAACAGCTTGGAAAATTCCAGAAATAATGTCATGGCTTTAGAAGCTTCTGATAGTCTAATTGACATCATTTGAGTCAATTGGAGGAGTACCTGTGGATGTATTTCAAGGCCTACCTTCAAACTCAGTGCCTCTTTGCTTGACATCATGGGGAAATCAAAAGAAATCAGCCAAGACATCAGAAAAAATGTGTAGATCTCCCCAAGTCTGGTTCATCCTTGGGAAAAATGTCCAAACGCCTGAAGGTACCACGTTCATCTGTACAAACAATAGTACGCAAGTATACACACCATGGGACCACGCAGCCGTCATACTGCTCAGGAAGGAGACGCGTTCTGTCTCCTAGAGATGAATGTACTTTGGTGCGAAAAGTGCAAATCATTCCCAGAACAACAGCAAAGGACCTTGTGAAGATGCTGGAGGAAACGGGTCCAAAAGTATCTCTATCCACAGTAAAACGAGTCCTATATCGACATAATCTGAAAGGCCGCTCAGCAAGGAAGAAGCCACTGCTCCAAAGCCTCCATAAAAAAGCCAGACTACGGTTTGCAACTGCACATGGGAACAAAGATTGTACTTTTTGGAGAAATGTCCTCTGGTCTGATGAAACACAAATAGAACTGTTTGGTCATAATGACCATCGTTATGTTTGGAGGAAAAAGGGGGAGGCTTGCAAGCCGAAGAACACCATCCCAACCGTGAAGCATGGGGGTGGCAGCATCATGTTGTGGGGGTGCTTTGCTGCATGAGGGACTGGTGCACTTCACAAAATAGATGGTATCATGAGAAAGGAAAATTATGTGGACATATTGAAGCAACATCTCAACACATCAGTCAGGAAGTTTAAGCTTGGTCGCAAATGGGTCTTCCAAATGGACAATGACCCCAATGTCACGAACCGGCTCGAAGCCCGTAACAAAAAGGGAGACAACGTGGAGATAAAGAATAACAAAACATATTTGTTAACTGAAGTAATGTAAAAACAATTAACAATGGTTTGTGTTTAGTCAGTAGTGTAGGTGAGTGGTCGCGTGTATACATGTGATAATGAGGGGTGTTGAAAGGTGCCAACGCAAACAAACCAAATAGCCACAAAAATGGCACAACCAAAATCTGTCTGTGTCTGCATGGAGAGCGTCTCCTCAATGAATGGGGAAGAGGTGCATTTATCCTGGGACACACCCGACCCACACCTGACGACCCTCCCGGCTCCGCCCACCGACATCCTATTAAGGAAAACAAGAGCAAAGAGAAAGAATTCGGCAGACAGAGTGGGAGGGTCGTCACACCAAGCATACTTCCAAAGTTGTGGCAAAATGGCTTAAGGACAACAATATCAAGGTATTGAAGTGGCCATCACAAAGTCTGATCTCAATCCTATAGAACATTTGTGGGCAGAACTGAAAAAGCGTGTGCGAGCAAGGAGGCCTACAAACCTGACTCAAACCTGACCAGCTCTGTCAGGAGGAATGGGCCAAAATTCACATAACTTATTGTGGGAAACTTGTGGAAGGCTACCCAAAACGTTTGACCTAAGTTCAACAATTTAAAGGCAATGCTACCAAATACTAATTGAGTGTATGTAAACGTCTGACTCACTGGGAATGTGATGAAAGAAATAAAAGCTAAAATAAATAATTCTCTCTGCTATTATTCTGACATTTCACATTCTTAAAACAAAGTGGTGATCCTAACTGACCTAAGACAGGGACTTTTTACTTGTATTAAATGTCAGGAATTGTGAAAAACTGAGATGTAATGTATTTGGCTAAGGTGTATGTAAACTTCCAACTTCAACTGTATATAGTCTAACACCCATCATTTGAAATCTTCTGGGAATAACTTGCCGTTCTTTAAACTTGCCTTAATTTCCTTTATGTGATGTGGATGTGGATTTTACAACATGTGTAAACAAACAGCATAATCAGTTGGTTGGCAGTTTCTCCATCTCTCAGCAGAGATCTGATAGCGGTTCAGACTCAGGCAGGGCTGATAAGAAGACAGGCGGGTTTGAGAGGATCATTGTACCAGCCTCTGTGAGAAAGATAGAGAGGTGATAACACCAGGAAACTGTTGCAGGGGCATTGCATATAGCTATGTGCCAAGGGCTACTGCACACACAGCTCAAGTGTGTGTGTGTGTGTGTGTGTGTGTGTGTGTGTGTGTGTGTGTGTGTGTGTGTGTGTGTGTGTGTGTGTATGTGTGTGTGTGTGTGTGTGTGTGTGTGTGTGTGTGTGTGTGTGTGTGTGTGTGTGTGTGTGTGTGTGTGTGTGTGTGTGTGTGTGTGTGTGTGTGTGTGTGTGTGCGTGCGTGCGTCTTAGAGAGAATCAGTTTCTCCTCCCTGTTTCAAGTGGGGGCAGTTGGCTTTTGTCTTTTTGTCTTTTATTGCAGGGAGTCCTAATTTCTTTTGATACCTCAAACACAATTATCATTCTGGGTTGTCACTTCCGAAGGTGTGAGTTTCGACATTGTATACAGGAGCTTTCCATCACACATAAACAAAAAATTAGCTCATTTACAGTGGACTTTCTCACAAAGCAAAATGCATCACATTTAGACTATAGACTCAACATGTGCAGCTGTAGACCAGTCTATGAATACCGCTCCTGGTCTAGAAGAATGTTTATCATTTCAAAGCACAATACCGCTTAATCGTCTGTAGGTCTCTGTTACAGGACCACTGATGTTTTCTCACTATTAAAACCAGGCCTGTCCCTGCCTTGCCCTAAGCCACCATAACTCTCCCTGCACTGCACATGGTTTGATTTGGAGAACAGACATACAGAAAAATACATGTATTGCTATGTAGGAACAGTTTAAAAATCACAGGCACTGTGTGCTTTTAGCATAGCCTACCCTGAGCATATTTTAGATATTGCAATCACTCTCGGATTCTAAAGAAAAATTGTTTAGAATCTTTTTTGTTGTTGTTGCACCCACAGGCATTGACATGGAAAGAAAAAGCAGCATTTTCGATAATGTAGCTGTTCAGAGGAAAGGTGTTTTGGTACTTCTTTTTTTTGTTTCTCAGAAAGGTGAGTCATGTTGTCACCACAATGGTCAAACTTCTCTGGATCTGTTTTCCACGGTAGGGTGTGTGTTCTATGGTAGAGTGTGTGTTCCATGGTAGAGTGTGTGTTCTATGGTAGAGTGTGTGTTCTATGGTAGAGTGTGTGTTCTATGGTAGAGTGTGTGTTCTATGGTAGAGTGTGTGTTCTATGGTAGAGTGTGTGTTCCATGGTAGAGTGTGTGTTCTATGGTAGAGTGTGTGTTCTATGGTAGAGTGTGTGTTCTATGGTAGAGTGTGTGTTCTATGGTAGAGTGTGTGTTCTATGGTAGAGTGTGTGTTCTATGGTAGAGTGTGTGTTCCATGGTAGAGTGTGTGTTCTATGTTAGAGTGTGTGTTCTACGGCAGAGTGTGTGTTCCATGGTAGAGTGTGTGTTCTATGGTAGAGTGTGTGTTCTACGGCAGAGTGTGTGTTCTATGGCAGAGTGTGTGTTCTATGGTAGAGTGTGTGTTCTATGGTAGAGTGTGTGTTCTATGGCAGAGTGTGTGTTCTATGTTAGAGTGTGTGTTCTATGGTAGAGTGTGTTTTCCATGGTAGAGTGTGTGTTCTATGTTAGAGTGTGTGTTCTACGGCAGAGTGTGTGTTCCATGGTAGAGTGTGTGTTCTATGTTAGAGTGTGTGTTCTATGTTAGAGTGTGTGTTCCATGGTAGAGTGTGTGTTCTATGTTAGAGTGTGTGTTCCATGGTAGAGTGTGTGTTCTATGGTAGAGTGTGTGTTATATGGTAGAGTGTGTGTTCTATGGTAGAGTGTGTGTTCTATGGTAGAGTGTGTGTTCTATGGTAGAGTGTGTGTTCTATGGCAGAGTGTGTGTTCTATGGTAGAGTGTGTGTTCCATGGTAGAGTGTGTGTTCTATGTTAGAGTGTGTGTTCTACGGCAGAGTGTGTGTTCCATGGTAGAGTGTGTGTTCTATGTTAGAGTGTGTGTTCTATGTTAGAGTGTGTGTTCCATGGTAGAGTGTGTGTTCTATGTTAGAGTGTGTGTTCTACGGCAGAGTGTGTGTTCTATGGCAGAGTGTGTGGTCTATGGTAGAGTGTGTGTTCTATGGTAGAGTGTGTGTTCTATGGCAGAGTGTGTGTTCTATGGTAGAGTGTGTGTTCTATGGTAGAGTGTGTGTTCCATGGTAGAGTGTGTGTTCTATGTTAGAGTGTGTGTTCTACGGCAGAGTGTGTGTTCCATGGTAGAGTGTGTTCTATGTTAGAGTGTGTGTTCTATGGTAGAGTGTGTGTTCTATGTTAGAGTGTGTGTTCTATGGTAGAGTGTGTGCTCAATGGTAGAGTGGGTGTTCAATGATAGAGTGTGTGTTCTATGGTAGAGTGTGTGTTCTATGGTAGAGTGTGTGTTCTATGGTCGAGTGTGTGTTCTATGGTAGAGTGTGTGTTCTATGGTAGAGTGTGTGTTCTATGGTAGAGTGTGTGTTCTACGGCAGAGTGTGTGTTCTATGGTAGATTGTGTGTTCTATGGTAGAGTGGGTGTTCAATGATAGAGTGTGTGTTCTATGGTAGAGTGTGTGTTCTACGGCAGAGTGTGTGTTCTATGGTAGAGTGTGTGTTCTATGGTAGAGTGTGTGTTCTATGGTAGAGTGTGTGTTCTATGGTAGAGTGTGTGTTCTATGGTAGAGTGTGTGTTCTACGGCAGAGTGTGTGTTCTATGGCAGAGTGTGTGTTCTACGGCAGAGTGTGTGGTCTACGGTAGAGTGTGTGTTCTATGGTAGAGTGTGTGTTCTATGGTAGAGTGTGTGTTCTACGGCAGAGTGTGTGTTCTATGGCAGAGTGTGTGTTCTATGGTAGAGTGTGTGTTCTATGGTAGAGTGTGTGTTCTACGGCAGAGTGTGTGTTCTATGGCAGAGTGTGTGTTCTACGGCAGAGTGTGTGGTCTACGGTAGAGTGTGTGTTCTATGGTAGAGTGTGTGTTCTATGGTAGAGTGTGTGTTCTACGGCAGAGTGTGTGTTCTATGGCAGAGTGTGTGTTCTATGGTAGCGTGTGTGTTCTATGGTAGAGTGTGTGTTCTATGGCAGAGTGTGTGTTCTATGTTAGAGTGTGTGTTCTATGGTAGAGTGTGTTTTCCATGGTAGAGTGTGTGTTCTATGTTAGAGTGTGTGTTCTACGGCAGAGTGTGTGTTCCATGGTAGAGTGTGTGTTCTATGTTAGAGTGTGTGTTCTATGTTAGAGTGTGTGTTCCATGGTAGAGTGTGTGTTCTATGTTAGAGTGTGTGTTCCATGGTAGAGTGTGTGTTCTATGGTAGAGTGTGTGTTATATGGTAGAGTGTGTGTTCTATGGTAGAGTGTGTGTTCTATGGTAGAGTGTGTGTTCTATGGTAGAGTGTGTGTTCTATGGCAGAGTGTGTGTTCTATGGTAGAGTGTGTGTTCCATGGTAGAGTGTGTGTTCTATGTTAGAGTGTGTGTTCTACGGCAGAGTGTGTGTTCCATGGTAGAGTGTGTGTTCTATGTTAGAGTGTGTGTTCTATGTTAGAGTGTGTGTTCCATGGTAGAGTGTGTGTTCTATGGTAGAGTGTGTGTTCTACGGCAGAGTGTGTGTTCTATGGCAGAGTGTGTGGTCTATGGTAGAGTGTGTGTTCTATGGTAGAGTGTGTGTTCTATGGCAGAGTGTGTGTTCTATGGTAGAGTGTGTGTTCTATGGTAGAGTGTGTGTTCCATGGTAGAGTGTGTGTTCTATGTTAGAGTGTGTGTTCTACGGCAGAGTGTGTGTTCCATGGTAGAGTGTGTGTTCTATGTTAGAGTGTGTGTTCTATGGTAGAGTGTGTGTTCTATGTTAGAGTGTGTGTTCTATGGTAGAGTGTGTGCTCAATGGTAGAGTGGGTGTTCAATGATAGAGTGTGTGTTCTATGGTAGAGTGTGTGTTCTATGGTAGAGTGTGTGTTCTATGGTCGAGTGTGTGTTCTATGGTAGAGTGTGTGTTCTATGGTAGAGTGTGTGTTCTATGGTAGAGTGTGTGTTCTACGGCAGAGTGTGTGTTCTATGGTAGATTGTGTGTTCTATGGTAGAGTGGGTGTTCAATGATAGAGTGTGTGTTCTATGGTAGAGTGTGTGTTCTACGGCAGAGTGTGTGTTCTATGGTAGAGTGTGTGTTCTATGGTAGAGTGTGTGTTCTATGGTAGAGTGTGTGTTCTATGGTAGAGTGTGTGTTCTATGGTAGAGTGTGTGTTCTACGGCAGAGTGTGTGTTCTATGGCAGAGTGTGTGTTCTACGGCAGAGTGTGTGGTCTACGGTAGAGTGTGTGTTCTACGGTAGAGTGTGTGTTCTATGGTAGAGTGTGTGTTCTACGGCAGAGTGTGTGTTCTACGGCAGAGTGTGTGTTCTATGGTGGAGTGTGTGTTCTATGGTAGAGTGTGTGTTCTACGGCAGAGTGTGTGTTCTACGGCAGAGTGTGTGTTCTACGGCAGAGTGTGTGTTCTACGGTAGAGTGTGTGTTCTATGGTAGAGTGTGTGTTCTACGGCAGAGTGTGTGTTCTACGGCAGAGTGTGTGTTCTATGGTAGAGTGTGTGTTCCATGGTAGAGTGTGTGTTCTATGGTAGAGTGTGTGTTCTATGGTAGAGTGTGTGTTCTACGGCAGAGTGTGTGTTCTATGGTAGAGTGTGTGTTCTATGGTAGAGTGTGTGTTCCATGGTAGAGTGTGTGTTCTATGTTAGAGTGTGTGTTCTACGGCAGAGTGTGTGTTCCATGGTAGAGTGTGTGTTCTATGTTAGAGTGTGTGTTCTATGTTAGAGTGTGTGTTCCATGGTAGAGTGTGTGTTCTATGTTAGAGTGTGTGTTCTACGGCAGAGTGTGTGTTCTATGGTAGAGTGTGTGTTCAATGGTAGAGTGTGTGTTCAATGGTCGAGTGTGTGCTCAATGGTAGAGTGGGTGTTCAATGATAGAGTGTGTGTTCTATGGTAGAGTGTGTGTTCTATGGTAGAGTGTGTGTTCTATGGTCGAGTGTGTGTTCTATGGTAGAGTGTGTGTTCTATGGTAGAGTGTGTGTTCTATGTTAGAGTGTGTGTTCTATGGTAGAGTGTGTGTTCTATGGTAGAGTGTGTGTTCTACGGCAGAGTGTGTGTTCTATGGCAGAGTGTGTGTTCTACGGCAGAGTGTGTGGTCTACGGTAGAGTGTGTGTTCTATGGTAGAGTGTGTGTTCTATGGTAGAGTGTGTGTTCCATGGTAGAGTGTGTGTTCTATGGTAGAGTGTGTGTTCTATGGTAGAGTGTGTGTTCTATGGTAGAGTGTGTGTTCTATGGTAGAGTGTGTGTTCTATGGTAGAGTGTGTGTTCCATGGTAGAGTGTGTGTTCTATGGTAGAGTGTGTGTTCTATGGTAGAGTGTGTGTTCTATGGTAGAGTGTGTGTTCTATGGTAGAGTGTGTGTTCTATGGTAGAGTGTGTGTTCTATGTTAGAGTGTGTGTTCTACGGCAGAGTGTGTGTTCCATGGTAGAGTGTGTGTTCTATGTTAGAGTGTGTGTTCCATGGTAGAGTGTGTGTTCTATGGTAGAGTGTGTGTTCTACGGCAGAGTGTGTGTTCTATGGCAGAGTGTGTGTTCTATGGTAGAGTGTGTGTTCTATGGTAGAGTGTGTGTTCTATGGCAGAGTGTGTGTTCTATGGTAGAGTGTGTGTTCTATGGTAGAGTGTGTGTTCTATGTTAGAGTGTGTGTTCTATGTTAGAGTGTGTGTTCCATGGTAGAGTGTGTGTTCCATGGTAGAGTGTGTGTTCTATGGTAGAGTGTGTGTTCTATGGTAGAGTGTGTGTTCTATGGTAGAGTGTGTGTTCTATGGTAGAGGGTGTGTTCTATGGTAGAGTGTGTGTTCTATGGTAGAGTGTGTGTTCTATGGCAGAGTGTGTGTTCTATGGTAGAGTGTGTGTTCCATGGTAGAGTGTGTGTTCTATGTTAGAGTGTGTGTTCTACGGCAGAGTGTGTGTTCCATGGTAGAGTGTGTGTTCTATGTTAGAGTGTGTGTTCTATGTTAGAGTGTGTGTTCCATGGTAGAGTGTGTGTTCTATGGTAGAGTGTGTGTTCTACGGCAGAGTGTGTGTTCTATGGCAGAGTGTGTGGTCTATGGTAGAGTGTGTGTTCTATGGTAGAGTGTGTGTTCTATGGCAGAGTGTGTGTTCTATGGTAGAGTGTGTGTTCTATGGTAGAGAGTGTGTTCCATCGTAGAGTGTGTGTTCTATGTTAGAGTGTGTGTTCTACGGCAGAGTGTGTGTTCCATGGTAGAGTGTGTGTTCTATGTTAGAGTGTGTGTTCCATGGTAGAGTGTGTGTTCTATGTTATAGTGTGTGTTCCATGGTAGAGTGTGTGTTCTATGTTAGAGTGTGTGTTCTATGGTAGAGTGTGTGCTCAATGGTAGAGTGGGTGTTCAATGATAGAGTGTGTGTTCTATGGTAGAGTGTGTGTTCTATGGTAGAGTGTGTGTTCTATGGTCGAGTGTGTGTTCTATGGTAGAGTGTGTGTTCTATGGTAGAGTGTGTGTTCTATGGTAGAGTGTGTGTTCTACGGCAGAGTGTGTGTTCTATGGTAGAGTGTGTGTTCTATGGTAGAGTGTGTGTTCTATGGTAGAGTGTGTGTCCTATGGTAGAGTGTGTGTTCTATGGTAGAGTGTGTGTTCTACGGCAGAGTGTGTGTTCTATGGCAGAGTGTGTGTTCTACGGCAGAGTGTGTGGTCTACGGTAGAGTGTGTGTTCTATGGTAGAGTGTGTGTTCTATGGTAGAGTGTGTGTTCTACGGCAGAGTGTGTGTTCTACGGCAGAGTGTGTGTTCTACGGCAGAGTGTGTGTTCTACGGCAGAGTGTGTGTTCTATGGTAGAGTGTGTGTTCTATGTTAGAGTGTGTGTTCTACGGCAGAGTGTGTGTTCCATGGTAGAGTGTGTGTTCTATGTTAGAGTGTGTGTTCTATCTTAGAGTGTGTTTTCCATGGTAGAGTGTGTGTTCTATGTTAGTGTGTGTTCCATGGTAGAGTGTGTGTTCAATGATAGAGTGTGTGTTCCATGGTAGAGTGTGTGTTCTATGTTAGAGTGTGTGTTCTACGGCAGAGTGTGTGTTCTATGGTAGAGTGTGTGTTCAATGGTAGAGTGTGTGTTCAATGGTCGAGTGTGTGCTCAATGGTAGAGTGGGTGTTCAATGATAGAGTGTGTGTTCTATGGTAGAGTGTGTGTTCTATGGTAGAGTGTGTGTTCTATGGTCGAGTGTGTGTTCTATGGTAGAGTGTGTGTTCTATGGTAGAGTGTGTGTTCTATGTTAGAGTGTGTGTTCTATGGTAGAGTGTGTGTTCTATGGTAGAGTGTGTGTTCTACGGCAGAGTGTGTGTTCTATGGCAGAGTGTGTGTTCTATGGCAGAGTGTGTGGTCTACGGTAGAGTGTGTGGTCTACGGTAGAGTGTGTGTTCTATGGTGGAGTGTGTGTTCTATGGTAGAGTGTGTGTTCTACGGCAGAGTGTGTGTTCTACGGCAGAGTGTGTGTTCCATGGTAGAGTGTGTGTTCTATGGTAGAGTGTGTGTTCTACGGCAGAGTGTGTGTTCTACGGCAGAGTGTGTGTTCTATGGTAGAGTGTGTGTTCTATGGTAGAGTGTGTGTTCTACGGCAGAGTGTGTGTTCTATGGCAGAGTGTGTGTTCTATGGTAGAGTGTGTGTTCTATGGTAGAGTGTGTGTTCTATGGCAGAGTGTGTGTTCTATGGTAGAGTGTGTGTTCTATGTTAGAGTGTGTGTTCTATGGTAGAGTGTGTGTTCTATGGTAGAGTGTGTGTTCTACGGCAGAGTGTGTGTTCTATGGCAGAGTGTGTGTTCTACGGCAGAGTGTGTGGTCTACGGTAGAGTGTGTGTTCTATGGTAGAGTGTGTGTTCTATGGTAGAGTGTGTGTTCTACGGCAGAGTGTGTGTTCTACGGCAGAGTGTGTGTTCTATGGTGGAGTGTGTGTTCTATGGTAGAGTGTGTGTTCTACGGCAGAGTGTGTGTTCTACGGCAGAGTGTGTGTTCCATGGTAGAGTGTGTGTTCTATGGTAGAGTGTGTGTTCTACGGCAGAGTGTGTGTTCTACGGCAGAGTGTGTGTTCTATGGTAGAGTGTGTGTTCTATGGTAGAGTGTGTGTTCTACGGCAGAGTGTGTGTTCTATGGCAGAGTGTGTGTTCTATGGTAGAGTGTGTGTTCTATGGTAGAGTGTGTGTTCTATGGCAGAGTGTGTGTTCTATGTTAGAGTGTGTGTTCTACGGCAGAGTGTGTGTTCTATGGTAGAGTGTGTGTTCTATGGTGGAGTGTGTGTTCTATGGTAGAGTGTGTGTTCTACGGCAGCGTGTGTGTTCTACGGCAGAGTGTGTGTTCTACGGCAGAGTGTGTGTTCTACGGTAGAGTGTGTGTTCTATGGTAGAGTGTGTGTTCTACGGCAGAGTGTGTGTTCTACGGAAGAGTGTGTGTTCTACGGCAGAGTGTGTGTTCTACGGCAGAGTGTGTGTTCTACGGCAGAGTGTGTGTAATATGGTAGATTGTGTGTGTAATATGGTAGATTGTGTGTTCTATGGTAGATTGTGTGTTCTGTGGTAGTGTGTGTTCTATGGTAGAGTGTGTGTTCTATGGTAGAGTGTGTGTTCTGTGGTAGAGTGTGTGTTCTGTGGTAGAGTGTGTGGGCACAACCTACTTTTAGGACAGCCCCCACCCCACCCCACCTGTCAGAACTGTGTCACCACACTCATCTCTGTACTCAGGATGGTTTTACTGACCTACAACTGGGGGAGGGACTCAGATGTATTGTGCATTCGGTAAGGTATTCAGACCCCTTCCCCTTTTCCACATTTTGTTACATTACAGACTTATTCTAAAATCGATGAAATAAAACATTTTGCTCATGAATCTACACACAAAACCCCATAATAAAAAGCAAAGACTGATCTTCTGACACAATGCAAATCAAAAGAGATACCTTATTTAAATGAGTATTCAGCAGGGTTGGGGAGTATTATTGCATTATTGTGCTTTGAAATGATAAACATTCTTCTAGTCCAGGAGCGGTATTCATAGACTGGTCTACAGCTGCACATTTTGAGTCTAGTCTAAATGTGATGCATTTTGCTTTGTGAGAAAGTCCACTGTATACAATGTCGAAACGCACACCTTTGGAAGTGATAACCCAGAATGATAATGGTGTTTGAGGTTTCAACAGAAATGAGGACTCCCCTTCATTGTCGGGGATTAGAAAAAAATTGTAACTGTAATCTGTTACAATACCAGCTAAAATATTGTAATCATATTACATGTACTTCAGAAAAATGTGACGATTCAGTTTAATCCACCTGAAAAGACAGAACAAATAATACAACAAATATTGTGGTTAAATTCAAATATACTAATTGATAAGATTAAAAAAAAAAAAGGTATAATTTTAGTGAATGATATCATAAATAGGACTGGTGGAGTTATGTCACACATGCAGCTAACACAGACATATGGAAATGTCTGCTCTACCCAAAATTACAACCAATTAATTGCAGCATTACCACAAAAATGGAAGAGGCAAGTAGAAGGGGAAAAAGTAAGGAACTTGTATGTCGGCCCTGTATTAAAGAACATAAATGGTTAAAGAAAAGTGTGATAAATAAAAACATATACCAATTTCATTTAAGGACCAAAAGAAACTGACAGCTGTGCCATATAAATGGCAAAATAGTTGGGAAGAGATTTTCGATGTACCCATTCCATGGCACATGGTTTATGAATTGATACACAAAACAACGCCGGATTCAAAACGTCTAATTTTTCTATTTAAATTACTATACAAAACTCTTGCAACCAATAGAATGTTATATATATGGGGGATACAATCTTCCCAGCTCTGCAGATTCTGCTGTGAGGAGGCAGAGTCATTAGATCATTTATTTTGGTATTGTCCATATGTAGCTCATTTTTGGTCACAGGTCCAGGAATGGCTGAAGAATTGCAACATTTGCCCAGAACTAATGCTACAGATAGCAATACTGGGTGATTTGAAAAGCCATAGTCAATCAATCATTAATATAATAATTATTTTAGCGAAAATGTTTATTTTTAATTTACAATCTGTAGAAGCTATGAGAATAGGAAGGTTCAATTCTTTTGTCAAGCATCACAGCACAGTTGAAAAATATATGGCAAATAGAAATCCAAAATAGATGATGTTGAGAGATAGATGGGAGGGGTTGAATGGAGCTGAAGGGTGGGACTAATAACAAGGTAACCAATGTAAAACATACGGGATCTGTAAAATGTATATAGGTTCGGAACTTTTGTGAAATAGCACAGTTACAAATAGAAATCAAACTGGATGGACATCAGAAATAGAGGAAGGACTAAGAACAAACAAGAGAGAACTATTGTAAAGTAGACTGTGTCTGTAAAATGTGTATAAGATGTATACATTGAAGGTAAAAGCAGAAGTGTTTATTAGTTTACTCCAATTGGGGGATCGGTGGTAGGGTTTGCGGAGAATAATAATAAAGGTATATTCTTTAAAAAAGTATGTATGTCTATATAGGTATGTGTATGTACTGTATACTGTATATGTGTATATGTATGCATGCGTGTATGGATATATATATTTACCCCAAAAATATGGGGGATTGGAAATGATGCAGACAATTACATTGACGGAAGCAACATTCTTTCCGCAATATTAAGCTGATCCACCAAAAAAAAAATATATAATAATAATTTTAAAAGATGGACTACAAAAAGAAAACCAGCCACGTCACGGACACCGACGCCTTGCTTCCAGACAAACTAAACACCTTCTTTGCCCGCTTTGAGGAAAATACAGTGCCACCGACATGGCTACCAAGGACTGCGGGCCCCCTCCTCCTTCTCCGTGGCCGATGTGAGTAAGACATTTAAACGTGTTAACCCTTGCAAGGCTGCCGGCCCAGATGACATCTCTAACCGCATCCTCAGAGCATGCGCAGACCAGCTGGCTGGTGTGCTTACGGACATATTCAATCTCCCCCTATCCCAGTCTGCTGTCCCCACATGCTTCAATATGGCCACCATTGTTCCTGTACCCAAGAAGGCAAAGATAACTGAACTAAATGACTATCGCCCCGTAGCACTCACTTCTGTCATCATGAAGTGCTTTGAGAGACTAGTCAAGGATCATACTGCCCCAACAGGTCCACAGACGATGCAATCGCCATCACACTGCACACTGCCCTATCCCATCTAGACAAGAGGAATACCTATGTAAGAATGCTCAGCATTCAACACCATAGTACCCTCCAAGCTCATCATTAAGCTGGAGAGCCTGGGTCTCAACCCCGCCCTGTGCCGTTGGGTCCTGGACTTTCTGACGGGCCGCCTCCAGGTGGTGAAGGTAGGAAACAACATCTCCACTTCGCTGATCCTCAACACTGGGGCCCCACAAGGGTGTGTGCTCAGCCCCCTCCTGTACTCTCTGTTCTCCCATGACTTCGTGGCCATACACGCCTCCAACTCAATTATCAAGTTTTCAGACCACACAACAGTAGTGGGCTTGATTACCAACAACGACGAGACAGCCTACAGGGAGGAGGTGAGGGCACTCGGAGTGTGGTGTCAGGAAAACATCCTCTCAATCAACGTCAACAAAACAAAGGAGATGATCGTGGACTTCAGGAAACAGCAGAGGGAGCACCCCCTTATCCACATCGAAGGGACAGCAGTGGAGAAGGTGGAAAGTTTTAAGTTCCTTGGCGTACACATCACGGACAAACTGAAATGGTCCACCCACACAGACAGCGTGGTGAAGAAGGCGTAACAGCGCCTCTTCAACCTTAGGAGACTGAATAAATTTGGCCCTCAAAACTTTTACAGATGCACAATTGAGAGCATCCTGCCGGGCTGTATCACCGCCTGGTATGGCAACTGCATCTCCCACAACCGCAAGGCTCTCCAGAGGGTAGTGCAGTCTGCACAACACATCACCAGAGGCAGACTACCTGCCCTCCAGGATACCTACAGCACCCGATGTCACGGGAAGGCCAAAAAGATCATCAAGGACAACAACCACCCGAGCCACTGCTTGTTCACCCCGCTATCATCCAGAAGGCGAGGTCAGTACAGGTGCATCAAAGCTGGGACCGAGAGACTGAAAAACAGTTTCCATCTCAAGGCCATCAGACTGTTAAACAGCTATCACTGACACAGAGAGGCTGCTGCCTACATACAGACTTGAAATCATTGGCCACTTTAATAAATGGATCACTAGTCACTTTAATAATGTTTAGATATCTTGCATTACTCATCTCATATACTGTATTCAATAGCATCTTGCCTATGCCGCTTAGTTATCACTCATCCATATATTTATATGTTCATATTCTTATTCCATCCCTTTCCATCCCTTAACTCAGCAAGTCAGTTAAGAACTAATTCTTATTTACAATGACAGCCTATCGGGGAACAGTGGGCTAAGTAAAGAGAGATCCTTGATGAAAACCAGCTCCAGAGTGCTCATGACGTCAGACTGGGGCGAAGATATACCTTACAACAGGACAACGACCCTAAGCACACAGCCAAGACAGCACAGGACTGGCTTTGGCACAAGCCTCTGAATGTCCTTAAGTGGTCCAGCCAGAGCCTGGACTTGAACCCAATCGAACAACTCTGGAGAGTCCTGAAAATAACTGTGCTGCGACGCTCCCCATCCAGCCTGACAGAGCTTGAGAGGATCTGCAGAGAAGAATGAGAGAAACTCCCCAAATACAGGTGTGCCAAGCTTGTAGTGTCATACCCAATAAGACTGGAGGCTGTAATCGCTGGCAAAGGTGCTTCAACAAAGTACTGAGTAAAGGGTCTGAATACTTATGTAAATGTGATGCATTTCTAAAAAGGTGTTTTTGCTTTGTCATTATGGGGTATTGTGTGTAGATTGATGAGGGAAAAAACTATATAATATACATTTTAGAATAAGGCTGTAATATAACAAAATGTGGAAAAAGTCAAGGGGTCTGAATAATTTCCGAAAGCAGTGTGTGTGTGTATGTGTGTGTGTGTGTGTGTGTGTGTGTGTGTGTGTGTGTGTGTGTGTGTGTGTGTGTGTGTGTGTGTGTGTGTGTGTGTGTGTGTGTGTGTGTACATTTGTGTTTGTGTGATTGAACCCTAAGATCAGGGGACGTGCACCCATTTGAGAACCAGTAATATGACAGCACACACCATTTTTCTCTGAATGTCGCTCTCACTTTCTCTCTCACCCCCTTACACTCTCTCTCTTTCTCTCTCTCTTTCATTTCTCTCTCTCTCTGACAAATGGGAGCAGCGTCCATTAGGATGTTTTATGAGGTGATGGTGACACGGGCGCTCTATGGCCCCTAACGGCTCTTTGAGGCCTTTCAACTCCCCAGACTCCCATCTCTAATACCCCCTGTATGGTTTTCTCTCTCTCTCTCTCTCTCTCTCTCTCTCTCTCTCTCTCTCTCTCTCTCTCTCTCTCTCTCTCTCTCTCTCTCTCTCTCTCTCGCTCTCTCTCTCTCTCTCTCTCTCTATTAATCTACTCTGCTCTGTAATATTGGAGCTCATCGCTCTTTGTCAACCTTGGCGGGCCTGATACAGATTTGTGCGATCCTGAATCCCCTGGCTCATACGGTCCCTCAATGCTTATAGTTCCAGACGGTGCGGCTGATGTATGGACCTCGTCTTTATTCTGCATGGGAGACAGCGCTGCCTTTGTGACCCTGGAGGAGGCAGAGAGGTAGGAGGTAAAGAGAGGCAGGGCCTGCCCCTAATGAAGACCACTCAGGGCAGGTTTTCACTTGGCCTCTAATGCGTTCCAACCCCCCTGGACTGATGGGGTGCTCAGAGGTATACATGTACGCATGGTGTTGGAACAGTGTAGTGAAACCACCTCCCCCCACCTCTCTTTTTCAACTTAGAGACATAAACACTTTGCCGGGTGTCAAATACCGCCTTGAGACGGCCCCTAATGCCTTTCCTCCTCAGACAACTGTTTGAAGTGAATGGGCTCTCTGGGTGTCAGGGGGCTTTGGGAGAGGACTGGACTGTCTATGATCTGTCAGTCAACGAGGGGCTGGTGGGGGGCTGGGGGGCTGGTAGAAGGGATTAGCCGGAACATAGGAGCACAATGTAAAAGGCAAGAAGGGGGTAACAGTTTACCATTGACCTTGAGACATACAGTACTGTAGCGATTGACAGGTCCCTTGTGTTTCAGTGTGTCTAACTGCAACTGCTTTACAGGAAAAGGAGACAGCTACAGAGCACTGAGTGTGAGTGTGGTTTTAACACCTAGGTCTTCAGTGCTGTAGTGGGTTGTACAGTACAGACCAAGACTGAAATTCACACCTTCGAGACTGTTTGCTATACTATACAGTATTAATATCAGACACAGTTATTGCATGGGCAGTAGCAAAGATAATGGTTTCTGAGTTTGTTTCATTTAACTGATGACAAAATCACTTGGGTATTGGTGGTGGGGTTTATGGTTTGTAGGGCATATGGGACAACAGAAACCTACATATCAAAATCTAGATATAAACAATAAGGAAGGGGTCTATCGTGCCTAGCGTTGATGTGTGGGCCTCTGTCCTTTCTTATCTCCACGCTACCAAAGTACAACGCTTCCTCTGAATCTCTGCCCAAATCCTATCTGTCTGCCCAAACTCTTTTCTTAGAGTTCTCTCTCTGTGTGTGTGTGTGTGTGTGTGTGTGTGTGTGTGTGTGTGTGTGTGTGTGTGTGTGTGTGTGTGTGTGTGTGTGTGTGTGTGTGTGTGTGTGTGTGTGTGTGTGTGTGTGTGTTTAAAACTATACTTGTGGGGACATTTTGTTTTTTCTAGGGGGTTTAGGGTTAAGGTTAGGTTTGGGGTTAGGTAAAATATGATTTTGAATCGGACCGAATTGTGTGTCCCAACAAGGTTAGTTATACAGTTAGTTATAAGTGTGTGTGTGTGTGTGTGTGTGTGTGTGTGTGTGTGTGTGTGTGTGTGTGTGTGTGTGTGTGTGTGTGTGTGTGTGTGTGTGTGTGTGTGTGTGTGTGTGTGTGTGTGTGTGTGTGTGTGTACCATCTGTTCATGTAAACTTTGATAAGGAACACATATGCTAAATGTACATTTAAGCAACAGAGCATGCAGGGTAATGTGCTTCACAACACCTCTAACTTCAAGCATCATGTTTAGGGTAGTTTCCCACGCTCACTGCTTTAAATAGGCCTACAAGCCGGTGGGTTCCACTGACACACTCGCTGACACACATACACAAATTGGAGAACAGGCACGACAATCCATGCAGCACTTCATTCTCAAATGCCTCATGCTCATGCCTTGCTGGCAGCAGGTGCTTGGTGCATCTTCTTCCTCATAATTTCAGGAAAGAGCCAAATTGTGCAACTTGCGTGCAGTATGTTGAATGTGTGTCTGTCTGGGAGAGATTGTAGCCAGGTGCTTGCTGACATACTGGGGCTTGTGGTTGCGGTCAGTGGCTTGCTGGCTGCTCGGCTTCACTGCTCTGTAGACAACCCAGAGGGAACTGTCTCTTTTTGTTTTTCTGCGTAACCTTTTTTGGTGCGTGTGTATGGCAGTAACAGAATGCTTGCAGTGTACCCTAAGCACCATTCCACATCACCTGCCTGTCAGACAATAGGCTTTCGTGACAAGACTCTGAGGTTTGGTTTCCGCCAATGGTGTGTGTGTGTGTGTGTGTGTGTGTGTGTGTGTGTGTGTGTGTGTGTGTGTGTGTGTGTGTGTGTGTGTGTGTGTGCGTGTGTGTGCGTGTGTGCGTGTGCGTGTGCGTGTGCGTGTGCGTGTGCGTGTGTGTGTGTGTGTGTGTGTGTGTGTGTGTGTGTTGTTAAGCATGTAGCTACATTAGAACAAGAGTGTTCTAATACTGGCTTCTTAATGTCAGTCCTGAAGGCCTCCTCAATATGCAGGATTCCATTCTGAAGTGAAGCTATTGTACCGCCGGCTTTACAGATACAACATGATGTAAACATTACAGAAACAAACTGACGTTACATATAGTACCAAACACAGTCAAGGGGTCCTGAGGACCCACACTGGAACACTGGAACCATATTGTAATCTGCTACTATAATAATATTGGTGCTGCATTGTTGTTGTTGTAGAATCACTACAAAGCTAACTACTGGTGCAAGTAGGAGGTTTAAAGGGCCCCTGTCTGTTTTTCCTGTGGGCTTTGCTCTGGTAGAGGAGCCACCACTGATGGTGACAGATGCCAGAGATGAATGAGTGCTGGGCCTAGGCAGGGTTTGTGGGCATACACCAAGGCACAATATTTAAAGACATGAATTTCCCATAGTGGGTCTATTAAACTACAGGAGTTTACAGGCTAATATGATGATATGAAGATTACCATTTTTTACGTCAGAACGGAATGAATCGGAATTGCAATGGGATGCCATAACGGCAACATGTATCTGAAGTGCAGATTCTGAGTTTCACACAGGGTTGGTTAGAAACCCTCTTACCCAGAAGTCCTGTCCAGGTTCTGCTCAGATGAGTCATGGAGACGTATCAAAAGGTCTGCATTCACCCCCACACAAACCACTGCTCTTGATCTGACTCACTGAACTTCAGCCTGCTTAAACTCATAGAGACACATACTCTGGTTCACACACATTGACTTTCCACAGCATAACCTGTGCAACCCACTGCAACATCAAATCATTAGACTTCCACAGATATATCAGTCACTGTGATTCATGTGAGTATGACAATGATACAGCCTGTTGCATAATAAACTGGGGATCAGCCAAACATATTGCAACAAGGCTTTCATCAGTTGACCTTGGTACCAAACAGTATGGTGCTCATAACCAGGTGAGAGCTAACTAGTCAAATACATAGTTGACTACGTTATTGTTATCATTATTAGTGAAGTATCCTGACATAATATTATTTGTTGTAGTGCAGTACACTACTGTACCATTGAGTTATCATAATGTGTCGCCATGGGTGTACTGCTGTATGTGTTCTACTGTATGCTCTTCTGCGTTGTGGTTCATAGAGAATACATCTTTCTGCTTGTTTGATCTGTGCATTCAGAGGTTGGCATGAGAATGCTTTGCCCCGGCCCGGCCGCAGAACAGTTCCTGTATGAGTGGATGGTGTTCCTTTCTTGCTTTTCGACCACACTCTGTGAAGGAAAAAACCATGCAACAGACATGCTGTGTGTTTCTCACTCCAGCTGAAGAGCAGAGGCCACTTTATGGACTTTTCACTGTATACTACTTATGCGCTCAACACATACAAATACACACACACACACACACAAACACACACACACACACACACACACACACACACACACACACACACACACACACACACACACACACACACACACACACACACACACACACACACACACACACACACACACACACACAATCGTCTCTCGCTGTGCTCTCAATCATCTCTTCGCCACACCGTGCAGTACTGATCTCTTCCCTTAGTAAGACTGTCATCAGAGGGATTCTACCCATTTCTCTCCCAATGGTACTCAGCCACATACTGTAGGTGACCAACATATGAACATGATGTCACGCCCTGACCTTAGAGTTCCTTATTATTTTCTATGTTTGGTTAGGTCAGGGTGTGACTCGGGTGGGAAAGTCTATGTTTTCTATTTCTTTGTTTTTGGCCGTGTGTGTTTCCCAATCAGAGGCAGCTGTCTATAGTTGTCTCTGATTGGGGATCATACATAAGTTGTCATTTTCCTTTTGGGTTTTGTGGGATCTTGCTTTCTGTTTAGTGTTTCTGCCTGACAGAACTGTGTGCTTTCGTTTTCACGTTTGTTATTTTTGTTTGAGTGTTTTTTAAAATAAAATAATCAGGAACACTTTCCACACTGTGCTTTGGTCCACTCTTCCTCCCACCAACGAGAGCCGTAACACACGAGGTCAAATTTTCACAGGAATCAGACATATTAAAATCTGTATTCTAGTCTGTCTTTCCCCTTCAGCTGAGAAAACTTCAGAAAAACATGACTGGACCAACAATGTCTTGTGTCATAAGCCATTTAGCTACTTTGGCGATTCATTGAGCTTCTGACGACTTTTGGATTTATTCACTGTCTGACAAGTATAGCTGGATGACTCATGGTTTACATAACCGTTGAAAGACCAAACGGTCAACAGCGAGATGAGAGAGAGAGCGGTGATGAATCACTCCATCCATCACTTGTGGTCTTCTGAATGTCTCAGTCGTTAGGTGCATGTTTCCATTATGCTAATGAGTAAAACAGACCCTGTTCCAAACACTATGATGTGATCCCTCCAGACTGACTCAGTGACAAGCTTCTGTAGACAGTCATTCTGTGGTAGAAGAATATCCAACATGGCTGAGCAAGCTACCGTATCTTTCCGTAATCAGAGCTGATGATGAGCGCTGATGAGACTGGAAATGATTTCATAATATAATTTAACTGCAGTCATGACAGTCAATCTTAAAAAGGAAAAAAGTTCTAAATAATAATTTCGTCAACTTTTTAAGTGGGGAAGCTCAAATTGAACAGATATAATTTGTACTTTTTGTGGGTTGTTCTAGAGTTTTCACTTTCTAATTGGTGGCAGCAGACAGCACTCTTAGACATGAATCATCACATTTGACTTCACACTGTACATATCAGCATTAATATTATTTGTTTTGTTCAGACAGCGATATAGTTCGGGGAGTGGAAAACCACAGACGGCGCATTGTGTGTTTGTTTCACCAGCCTTCCCCAATCTCGAAAGCAGAAGTGAAAAACGGTTTAGAAGTGCGACCGACGCTTTCCTGTGACCACGGAACGCAGACGACTGTCTGAGAAGCTCTCACGCGAACGCTGGCCAGGAACCATGGCGACGGCAGGTTACAGGCGCAGAAGTGGAAGCAAGCAGGCGACTGAGGAAGTCATTGGTTTTTTGATGGCAATCAACGTGGTTTCATGTCACTCCGCACCAGTGGAGGGACATGGTCTGCAGGCGTGGGAAAGAGCATTGATTACACCGATCAACACAGATGACCAGTCTGCTGATGTCTACATCCAAGGACTAAGACTCATTCACTTCCTTGTTGACCTCATCACATTTTAGATGCAGTTTCTGCTGTTGATTTCATCTGCAATCAAAATATATCAAACACATTGCAGTGCACCAGTCTGTGAGAGCCCCATATCTTACAGCCATCAGTGCTAAGTGCTAGGGACAGGGACAGGCGTCACATCTTTCTCTCTGCGTCTGGGGCCATAAATGCATCAGCAACAACAATAGCAGGGACCCAACCAGAGACATGCGAACCACAGAGACTTGTGTTACTGTCGTCTGCTACCATGGAAACAGTGGTGCAGGTCTCACCTGACTACGACAGCCCACCATTCCACCCTTCACTTTTACTCTGTCTCTTCTCAGAGGGGGGCATGCTCCAAACAGACAATTACAAGTTATCTGACCAGAGAGGCTTTAGTGGAGTCTTACAGTACTAGCAGCCAGGTTTGGTGGATTCTGACAACAACCATAGAGGTTTTACTGGCTGCAGCCCAGGCAGGCTTCCCTCCCTCCTTCAGAGGTTTTTGTGGATTCAGCCTGTTATATAGGTTTAATAGGTTCTGACCCCCAGTTAGATGGACTCTGTTGAGGTTTTAATGGTCTGGTCTTGGTTTCGGCATCGCAGAGAGAAGCTAATGACAATTGATCATTAACAAATATTCGGCAAATAAGCACAAAGTAACTGCAAACTCATGACGGTCGCTCACTGGCCCTGGCGTTCTCGCGGTTGTCTGGCCAGTGCCGGGTTTCATGGAGGGAAAGTATCTTAAAACACAGATGGAATTTCATCCCAACTCTCTGCATCTCCTTTTTTCCAGTGTATACCGAGAGCTTGTTTCTGCTTTCAATTTCTATCCATCTCTCTGTGTTCTATATCCTTCCTCCTCGTCAGACCGTGATTGAGGCGAGTAACATATCTACTGGATGTCCTTGACTATCTCTCAAGAACACATATCCACCAAAAGAGAATCAGGCTTTACTACTCATTCCATAAGCTCAGCCCCCATAGCCATGCTTTTGTATTTTAAAGAAGTATTAGTAGTCAATCTTGAAGTAGTATGCGTTACATATATCGTATTGTTTTGAACTTCGCTGTACATTTGTGTTAACTTGTTTTGGCTATGCTGTATTTTGATGCACATGAGTTTCACAATGTCTGTGTGTGTGAGAGACTGTCTCATCATGTGATAGCAGCATGGGGTGGCTGTCGTCTCCAGAGCGGTGAGTCTCCCTTAGCCACACCTGCCACAGCATGGCTAGAGCCTAGTTTCCCTCAACCCAGCTCCTCTATCACATGTGACCAGGCTGATCTATCATGCCACCAACCAGTCTAGCTCTCCCTACAAGGCAACCAAAAAGAGGAGCTGAGGGGGAAACCACTCTGTGACTCGTAGGGTTCTGTGGTCCTCTGACACGGTGCCCAGCTAGCACATTTGGTTCCTTGGAAGTTTTGGGAACATACGTCTTTAGGTTGCAAGGAGGTTCTGAGAATGTTTTACTATGGTTCCCTGAAAGTTTTCCTGGGAGGTTTTATTAACCTTTTGACATGTACGATCACATATTTGTGATCATTGTCGAGTGGTCCCTGCAGCGTACCATCAAAAATGAGGTGATTGGAACAGTAGAAACAGAACGTCTACATATGATGCAACAAACGCGTCTCAATAGCAGTGTTGTCTGAAAAGCATCTAAACGATTATAAGGTCATCACATCTGTATTCCTCAATTTCTCATTTTATTGTGAAAGATAAATGCGAACTTCATCTACCGAGCATCACATGGAACACATCCACGGCCAAACTCATTCCATAAACCAGTCTAAATAACAGGTTTCGCTGACAAAAAATGAAACATGAATAAGCGACCTAACAGCTAGACTTGTTTACAACGTACCACATCTCTGGTGAGCAGAAGGGAGAATTGTAATATTGTTCAGAAAAGAGATACTTGTCAGCTAAGTTATGAGCGGGTAAATTCTTTATGATGGCAGCCATGTTGGTTTATGTTTGAAAAGCAAAAACTCCCTAATCCCAGAATGCCATTCACTATAAAATGCAAATAAACAAAGTCAAAGATGCCTGTGCCCATTGCCCAAATAAAATAAACTTAGTTTGGCCACTTTTCAGCATATTACAAATCTTCGATGTGCTTGTTACAATGTATACAAGAACCGGAGCAGATGATTTAAAAAGTAGTTTACAGTTTTTGACAATTCACGAAGCAAATAAAATGTTATCACCTCACAGATTATCACCTCATATACAAGCCTACTGCCTAGCCTAGCAGACAATGCGGTCTTCATAGAGAATAGCTGCAAAATGCAACAATCAAATTCTAGAACAGCAGTATGGAATTCTGGTACCGCATGCAAAAAGAACTCCTGCTGTAAGGGCCGTTATTAATATATAGAGCTTACCCGTCAAAATACTTTTAATAACACTGTTAGCTTAGGTTAACTGTTTTGAACTCCAAGCACAGATAGGACACATGGACATTTATTTATTTAAGCATCAATTAATCATGCAAACACATGTATTTTTTATTGTGGTATGGCGTCAGGGAGATTCAAACCTATAATCTTGTGTTCTCTATCCATGCACCACCAGGATGGAGCTAGCATGCCATGTTTTTTGAACTCATACAAAGCTGTTCATTTTAGTTTATTCAAACAGACCCCATTTCAAAGGAAACAAGCACTCATTAAGATCAGGTGTGGCCAATTAGTGGTCGCAGCCAACACACCTGAACACACTTAACAAGATAGAGGATAGAGAGAGTTTTGTTGACGCTGAGAACGGAATGTATATGTTTTTAAATAACATTCTTACTCGTACTAATGTTTTCTTGTGGTTTTCATGGAAGGTTTTCTTAATGTTCTGAGAACATGCCTTTTAATAGAGCCATAATGAAACCGGCAGAAAACGTTATGCTAAGTACTGACATTCCCACCTCAGAAACATATGGTCCTCAGAACGTTATGTGCTAGCTGGGTATCCTGGACCATTCCCAGAACCTTGTGGGAAGATTGTATGCAACATAACCATAGGACAACCACACTCTCAAAAAGCTCTAAGAAACATACGGTTCTCAGAATGTTATGTGCTAGCTGGGTGTAGACCCACAGCCCAGCCATACTCGGATTAAGCCAAAACAGGGGTGACGCAGAAACAAACACATTAATACAGGATTATAAAGAGCGAGAAGTGTGTATGTGCATGTGCTTGCAAAAGAGAGAAGAGAGAGAAGAAACAGAGAAAAGGTCTCTTCGTTTATGTGCTAAATACCAGACTAACCACAGGTGGGAGCTCCTCTGTTGACCCCATAAAAAAGAAAATGGAGGACCAGTCTTTGTTTGATTTCTTTGTCATTTATAGATCCTTAAAGTTCCAACAGAAGCTAGGCAGAAGCTGCAAAGCTTCTGGCTAACACACTGAGTGCGAAGAACCACAGCTCCGGATGTTCTGGCACAACAGAAATTAATTATTGATGTATTACTCCAGTTTGATTCAGTCATAACCCAGCAATTTAATGATAGACACTCACTGCCCTAATCGGGACAATACTATGCATTCTGCTTGAAAACATGCAGAGCATTCAGGTTATTTTTGATGTCCTGTGGTTTGGTGACAGGTTTGGTGTTAAGTCTTATGGAAAGCCCCCCATTGTCATGTGACCATCACCATAAAGGTTACTGGTTGCAGCACAACATCTCCCAACTGAATGCACCATAGGTGAGGATGAATCATTCAGTGGTTTTCCCAGGACTTTTTTCTTGCTCTAAGGAATTTCCCCCAAAATGGTCATGCAACCCTCCGAGTAATTGATTTTGTAAATCTGATTGTCTAGATTTCTAGATCAAATGTAGGCTTCTTTCGAAAAGAAAAAAAAACAGAACATTCAAAATCATGTTTTTCATTCAATTTGATGATATTTTAATGAAAACAGATGAAAGTAGAACTACCAAAGTGGTGCCAAAATTTGACTGCAGCATGTCAGCAAATATAGTTTGAGTGTTCCTCTATTCAGCTAAGGCAGACATACTTAAAGGTTTCCGCTTTCATCTGTGTCTTGTGTTAGCTGGTAACTGGCTAGTTACAGTCCCTTCAGAAAGTATTCATATGACTTGACTTACTCCACATGTTGTTGTGTTACTGCCTGAATTCAAAATGGATTCAATAGATTTTTTTCTCACCCATCTATTTATACATGATACCCCATAATGAGAAAGTGAAATTTACTTTTTTCCCCTCAAATTTATTGGAAATGAAATACAGAAATATCTCATTTAAATAAGCATTCACACCCCTGAGTCATGTTAGAATCCCGTTTGGCAGTGAGGGAGTCTTTCTCAGCTGTAGGTCTTTCTGGGTAAGTCTCTAAGAGCTTTGCACAGCTGGATTGTACAATATTTGCTAATTATTCTTAAAACAATTCTTCAAGCTCTGTCAAGTTGGTTGTTGATCATTGCTAGATAGCCATTTTAAAGTCTTACTATAGATTTTCAAGCCGATTTAAGTTAAACTGTAACTAGGCCACTCAGGAACATGAAATGTCGTCTTGGTAAACAACTCCAGTGTATATTTGGCCCTGCGTTTTAGGTTACTGTCATGCTGAAAGGTAAATTTGCATCCCAGTGACTTTTGGAAAACAGACTGAACCAGGTTTTCCTCTATGATTTTGCCTGTGCTTAGCTCTATTCCATTTATTTTGATTTTTTTTTAAACTCCCTAGTCTTTGCCGATGACAAGCATACCCATAACATGATGCAGCCACCAACATGCTTAGAAATATGAAGAGTGGTACTCAATAATGTGTTGTGTTTGCTCCAAACGTAACGCTTTGTATTCAGGACATAAAGTTAATTTATTTGCCACATAGTTTTACCTTTAGTGCCTTATTGCATGTTTTAGAATATTGTTATTCTGTACAGGCTTCCTTCTTTGACTCTGTCATTTAGGTTGGTAATGTGGACTAACTACAATGTTGTTGATTCATCCTCAGTTTTCTCCTATCACAGCCATTAAACTCAAACTGTTTTAAAGTCACCATTGGCCTCATGGTGAACTCCTTGAGGAATTTCCTTCCTCTCCAGGAACTGAGTTAGGAAGGATGCCTGTTTTGATTTAATTTTTTTACCTTTATTTGACTAGGCAAGTAATTTAAGAACAAATTCTTATTTTCAATGACAGCCTAGGAACAGTGGGTTAACTGCCTTGTTTAGGAGCAGAACGACAGATTTTTACCTTGTCAGCTCAGGGATTTGATCTTGCAACCTTTCGGTTATTAGTCCAACGCTCTAACCACTAGGCTACCTGCCGCCCCATACACCATCCAATGTGTAATTAATAACAAAGGGATATTCAAAGAATTCTTTTTTTTTACCCATCTACCAATAGGTGCCCTTCTTTGCTAGGCATTGGAACACCTCGCTGGTCTTTGTGGTTGAATCTGTGTTTGACATTCACTGCTCGACTGAGGGAGCTTACAGATTTGTATTATTATTTATCTTTTCTTTAAATCTTAAAAAAAATGTTTACCTTTATTTAACAGGTATGCCAGCTGAGAACATTTACAACTGCGACCTGGCCAAGATAAAGAAAAGCAGTGCGACAAAAAACAACAACACAGAGTTACAGGTGGGATAAACAAAAGTACAGATAATTGTATGTGTGGGGTACAGAGATAAGGAAGTCATTAAAAAATTATGTTAAACACTATTATTGCACAGAGTGAGTCCATGTAACTTATTATGTGACTCGTATTTTTATTCCTAAACTTATTTATGCTTGCGAAGAGGTTGAATACTTATTGACTCAAGGCATTTCAGCATTTCATTTTTAATTATTTTGTAAAAGCTTCCGCAAACTTTGACATTATGGGGTATTGTGTGTAGGCCGGTGACATAAAATCTCAATTTAATCTATTTAAAATTCAGATTGTAACACTACAAATTGTGGAAAAAGTCAACGGGTGTGAATACTTTCGGAAGGTACTGTAGGTCTTCAGCCAGCATGGGAAAAAAGCGGGGGAACGGTTGCCCAAAAAGATACAGTTGTCATGTCATTACATCTAGAGACATGCCAAACGGAAAATTAATACAAACTTCTTGACATCATTGATAGTCATGAAATATGAACATTGTCTGACTTCAATATATATATATATATTCACTACCGGTCAAAAGTTTTAGAACACTACTGTACTCATTCAAGGGTTTTTCTTTATTTTTACTATTTTCTACATTGTAGAATAATAGTGAAGACATCAACACTATGAAATAACACATATGGAATCATGTAGTAATCAAAAAAGTGTTATACAAATCAAAATATATTTTATATTTAAGATTCTTCAAATAGCCACCCTTTACCTTGATGAGAGCTTTGCACATTCTTGGCATTCTCTCAACCAGCTTCATCTGGAATACTTTTCCAATAGTCTTGAAGGAGTTCCCATATACGCTGAGCACTTGTTGGCTGCTTTTCCTTCCCTCTGCAGTCCGACTCATCCCAAACCATCTCAATTTGGTTGAGGTCGGGGGATTGTGGAGGCCAAATCATCTGATGCAGCACTCCATCACTCTCCTTCTTGGTAAAATAGCCCTTACACAGCCTGGAGGTGTGTTGGGTCATTGTCCTATAGAAAAACAAATTATAGTCCCACTAAGCGCAAACCAGATGGGATGGCGTATCGCAGCACAAACCAGATGGGATTGTGTATCGCTGCAGAATGCTGTGGTAGCCATGCTGGTTAAGTGTGCCTTGAATTCTAAATAAATCACTGACAGTGTCACTAGCAAAGCACCGCCACGGGCTTGATGGTTTTTGCGACTGCACTTGAAGAAACTTTCAAAGTTCTTGAAATGTTTCGTATTGACTGACCATCATGTCTTAAAGTAAGTAAAAATTAGTAAGTAGCTGGAAACTGATTATTTTTTATGGAAAATCTGCATAGGCGTACAGAGGCCCATTATCAGCAACCACCACTCCTGTGTTCCAATGGCATGTTGTTTTAGCTAATCCAAGTTTATGTTTCTGGCCATTTTGAGCCTGTAATCAAACCCACAAATGCTGAAGCTCCAGATACTCAACTTGTCTAAAGAATGCCAATTGTATTGCTTCTTTAATCAGAACAACAGTTTTCAGCTGTGCTAACATAATTGTAAACAGGTTTTCTAATGATCAATTAGCCTTTTAAATTTATAAACTTGGATTAGCTAACACAACATGCCATTGGAACACAGGAGTGATGGTTGCTGATAATGGGCCTCTGTACGCCTATTCCATATTCCATATTCCATAAAATATTCCATTTACAACATTAACAATATCTACACTGTATTTCTGATCAATTTGGACAAAAAAAATTGCTAATGGACAAAAATGGACAAAAAAATTAATGGACAAATGGACAAAAAAATAATGGACAAAAAAATTGCTTTAGTTTCAAAAACAAGGACATTTCTAAGTGACCACAAACTTTTGAACGGTAGTGTATATATATATAATATATATATATATACATACAGTTGAAGTCGTAAGTTTACATACACCTTAGCCAAATACATTTAAACTCAGTTTTTCACAATTCCTAACATTTAATCCTAGTAAAAAATTCCCTGTCTTAGGTCAGTTAGGATCACCACTTTATTTTAAGAAGGTGAAATGTCAGAATAATAGTAGAGATAATTATTTATTTCAGCTTTTATTTCTTTCATCACATTCCCAGTGGGTCAGAAGTTTACATACACTCAATTAGTATTTGGTAGCATTGCCTTTAAATTGTTTAACTTGGGTCAAACATTTCGGGTAGCCTTCCACTAGCTTCCCACAATAAGTTGGGTGAATTTTGGCCAATTCCTCCTGACAGAGCTGGTGTAACGGAGTCAGGTTTATAGGCCTCCTTTCTCGCACACGCTTTTTCAGTTCTGCCCACTAATGTTCTATAGGATGGAGGTCAGGGCTTTATGATGGCCACTCCAATACCTTGACTTTGTTGTTCTTAAGCCATTTTGCCACAACATTGGAAGTATGCTTGGGGTCATTTTCCATTTGGAAGACCCATTTGCAACCAAGCTTTAACTTCCTGACTGATGTCTTGAGATGTTGCTTCAAAATATCCACATAATTTTCCTCCCTCATGATGCCATCTATTTTGTGAAACACGGGGGAGGCTTGCAAGCTGAAGAACACCATCCCAACCGTGAAGCACGGGAGTGCCCCCACAACATGATGCTGCCACCCCCGTGCTTCACGGTTGGGATGGTGTTCTTCGGCTTGCAAGCCTCCCCCATTTTTCCTCCAAACATAACGATGGTCATTATGGCCAAACAGTTCTATTTGTGTTTCATCAGACCAGAGGACATTTCTCCAAAAAGTACAATCTTTGTCCCCATGTGCAGTTGCAAACCGTAGTCTGGCTTTTTTATGGCGGTTTTGGAGCAGTGGCTTCTTCCTTGCTGAGCGGCCTTTCAGGTTATGTCGATATAGGACTCGTTTTACTGTGGATATAGATACTTTTGTACCTGTTTCCTCCAGCATCTTCACAAAGTCCTTTGCTGTTGTTCTGGCGATTGATTTGCACTTTTCGCACCAAATTACGTTCATCTCTAAGAGACAGAACGCGTCTCCTTCCTGAGCGGTATGACGGCTGCGTGGTCTCATGGTGTTTATACTTGCGTACTATTGTTTGTACAGATGAACATGGTACCTTCAGGCGTTTGGAAATTGTTCCCAAGGATGATCCAGACTTGCGGAGGTCTACAATTTTTGGCGGAGGTCTTGGCTGAGTTCTTTTGATTTTCCGTAGTCAAGCAAAGAGACACTGCGTTTGAAGGTAGGCCTTGAAATATATCCACAGGTACACCTCCAATTGAGTCAAATGATGTCAATTAGCCTATCAGAAGCTTCTATAGCCATGACATAATTTTCTGGAATTTTCTAAGCTGTTTAAAGGCAGTCAACTTAGTCTATGTAAACTTCTGACCCACTGGAATTGTGATACAGTGAATTATAAGTGAAATAATCTGTCTGTAAACAATTGTTGGAAAAATTACTTGTGTCATGCACAAAGTAGATGTCCTAACCGACTTGCCAAAACTTTTTGTTTGTTAACAAGAAATGTATGGAGTGGTTGAAAAACGAGTTTTAATGACTCCAACCTAAGTGAATGTAAACTTCTGACTTCATCTGTATACATATGATATATCTTTTTTTTATTTAACCTTTATTTAACTATGATATATATATATTTGCTGACAACTTTGCTTTGTTTATCAGCAAATGTACTTGAGGTGATCTCACTGCAACACTGCTCACTGCGTCCATGTTGCTTGACGTAGGTGTTTTCAAAGAGCCGCCAGTCAAGGTGAGCTCCCTGCCTTTTCAGACTTCCTGCTAGTTTTATACGAGAGAATGTTGGGAAAATATTATGGGTGATTATGGTAATCAAAACGACTGTTTGGGACCTTTTATTTCTTACTATTCCAATTTGACACAATGAAGTATGTCATAAACAGCAACGCTTGCCTAGACAATATTCTAAAATAAAAATACATACTTCCTCTAAATATGTTGTGAAATACTGTAAAATACTCAATTAAATTACATAAAATAAATAGATACTGTTGAATTTGTTATCACTTTGTGCTTTGGTAGTTGCATCTGCATTGTGGGTGATATGGTCAGTGAGTTCCAGTGGTATGGTGATAAGGTTACTAAACCCATACTGCAGAGATGCATTACTGTCCAGCCCAATAAAATGGAGTCCCTATGCGGTCTGGTTTTAGGGCCTGATTAAAAACACCAAAAACCAGGCCAGGCTTTTAGGGTTACTGCAGAGGAAAACCACCACTCCTCAACAATGAATATTTTACCTTGCTACCGGCAATACACCCGCGTTTAGTGACCACAAGCCATGTTAAGTGTTCCTGACCAGAGGCAAAGGGGGCACTTAACATATTATAATGCCCACTATCTATCAGTGCTGTTGGACTGCCCATGGAGGCTGAGATGAGGCTGAGAGCCCCGTGGTGGCTGGCTCCAGATCACTACTCCACCAATGACCTTCTCACAAACCACACACTCCACACTACCAGCACCCCCCAACACACAAATATGACCGTTGTCCTGGCAACTCAGATAGTAAAATGGACATCAATCATCAGCGTAGATGACAGCTGCCACTCTAGAACTGACCACAAACCCCATCTCCAATAGGAAATGTCACTGACCTCCATTGGAGAACTTCCACATCAGGAACAGGGAGAACAGCTATCTTACACTCATCATCTTGCATTCAGGACAAATTGACGGAACTACTAATATATGTTGACTGTGGAGTTGATTCGATATCTCACTGAACTTCAATCCACCCTTACAAAAAAAAAACATTTGCAAATTTGCAGTTTCACATGTGAAATAGCTTTTTTCACATGTTGAGCTGAAATTTCACGTGAAATCATATTTTCTCATGTATTACATTTTCAGTTCACATGTTAACACCACCTTTTCACATGTGAGGAGAATAACATGTTTCACCTTCACTTGAATTGTTCACAAGTGTTCACGTGATTTTTTCATGTTGTTTTTTTGTAAGGGCACCTACTCTTATAGAATGCCATTTAACCTCTTAAGGAAACATTGCTCATATAGTCAGTCATAATGGCACTCTAGTCTAAAGACCAAAGGCCATCCTTTGGGTGTTTCTCAAAATGCATACTACCATGCCCCTAGCACGGGAGGGTCTGAGTATAAGTCCAAATCTATGCAAGTATGCGAAACGGAGCACAGAGGGCACTTCTCGAATGTGTACTCCGTTTGTACATATTTTGAAGCATATATCGAAGCATGCTTCAACGTAAAGTATGCAAAAAAATATGACGCAGCCACATCAAAAATTACACCCATTTTCTTGAAATCAATGGCTGAGCTGAAGCGAGAGAAAAAACACTCCGACTTTGGAATTCAATGATGCCCATTCACATCTCATATGTTGCCTAAATACAACATTTTAACCTGATACGTTAACAAATACATGCTGTGTTAATTTTGGCATGGTTACCTGCCTATAATTCCCACTGTAGTGTGCGTAGGTTGCAAGGCCATAGTAAATCAATAGAGCTAACTGGCTAGCTACTACTGTTAGCTAGCCATTTTGCCACAAAGAATTGTTAGTTAGCTACCCACGACGAATGGACGTCTACCTTGGATAACATTGGTTTTAGGTCATGCCTGTTATACTATCTGGTTAACTACATTATTACTATTCACATATACAGTAGCTAGCAGATAGTTATGAAGTAAAACGTTTGCTTTGTGTACATCTTGTTTAGTCTCTATTGTTGCTATTGTCGTGGCTGGAATACGGTTCAGTGAATGGGGAGATGCAGCGTGAGGTAATACAGTAGGGGGAGTGTGAGTGCTTCTCAAATGTAATGTTTTATGCGTTCTCCACGCTCTCGTCCTCACAGAAACGTACTCAAGAGAACGTCCTCGGAGAATGCACTTGGAGCATGAGAGTGTGGAGCAGGGTAGTATGCACATTGAGAAACACTCTTTGTTTTCTCCTTCCCTATTCCTTCCCACTCCACATCTCAATACACATTACAGAGAGCAGAGAGCTCTGTATTACCAAACAAATATTTGGAAAAGTGAGTTTCTGAGCCCAACCCGATTACAGCTGATCTAAATTGGATCTGTCGTAGATGTGTTTTATAAGGGGAACTGTGGAACACTACTCCACTGAGCGATGCTGCAGTGAGACAAGACAGCCAGTGATAGCCTGAGGTGATTTGATTTGCTGCTCAGGGGGGACCTTAAATGTGAGGTAATTGCTGACTGGCAGTGTGTTAGGCGCCCCGGCCCCAGTCCACTCCAATGGTTTCAGATGACACGGAAATGCTTGGGGTCCTCAGATAGAATGAGGGTCAGGGAAGGGAATGGACATGTGAAATGTTGCTCACTGGGTCTGTTCTGTTATTTACTGTGAACATGCATTTGAGTGGGGAAAGTATTGTATGTGTACACTTTGTGTACAGTATACTGTACATACCAGTTCACAAACAATCAAAAACAGAGACCATAATCTATAGTAAAGATTGAGGGAGGATATAACTATGTCATGGCATGCTGAAGAGAGAGAAAGTGAGTTTCAGTTTGATTTGATTTGAAAATAGAATGACCTTGGTCTGAGGAGCAGTTCAGAAGAGGGGAAGAGAAAAGGAGAGAGAACTAGACGGCAGCCCCTCTGTGTGATCCTTGAGAGCTTGTTCTGTTTAACTCTCTCCAAAGTGTTTTAAAGTGTTACAAGTGCATTAGTGCTGTGGGTCAAGTCTTTGCTTGGTTAACCTCTGACCCTTAGTCCAATCTGAGCATGGGCCGTGGCAGCGAGATCATGGTGCGGCCTGCTGTGTTCCGAGAGGGGGTGAGGGGGCTGCTGTTGCCCCAGGGAAGTGCAGTTTTCAGCGGGGAGGTGAGGGGCACGGGGGTGCCTGTAATGATCTCCACATGGATTTTTAATGGCCCTCTCCGTTAGTGTTAGTGTTATTGTTAGCACAGGGGGACCGTCCAAAACACACTGAATTATTCACAAACCTAAAACTGTGATCACACACACTCCACACACTGTGAGCCTGACCTTTCAGTGACCCTCTCTCTATCACGCTCAATCTCCCTTTCTCTTTTAGCCTTTGACCTTTGAGTGGCCCCTCTCTCTATAGTGCTCAATTTCCCTTTCTCTTTTAACCTTTGCCCTTTTCTCTCTGTTATATTAAATTAAGTGCCCTTTATTATAAACCACATGGAGAATTCAATAAATCAGATGTTTTAATATGAATAAAGGCTTGCTGAAGTGCCAAAATTCTGCATTTTGACAGATTTTAACCAACTTAATCCCAATATGTAATTTATTTCATGTTATAAGTGATTCATTTACGTCTGTCCCTCATTTTAAAGAGCGACTGCCTTTAAAAAGCAACAAATCCCTTTGAAACGGCCTATGTGGCATCGATATGAGTCAGAAACAGTTATTCTAGTGTCAAAATGGACTACAAAGTGTACATAGGATAATTTTGGTCAAAAAGTCAGTCTCATCTTAAACGGAGTTTGGAACGTCCGTGCTTCATAATGGGTAACTGAAGGTTAGGTTTTTATTTAACAACGCCCATTTGCCCACTAAAATGGGGTGAACAGCTGCGGTGATTCCCAGAGGTGTGGACTCGAGTCACAAATATGATGACTTGCAACTCAACTTTGACTTTAAAACCAATGACTCGTGACTTAACTTGGACTTGAGCCTTTTGACTCAACCTGACTTGATACCCTCCCCAAGCCCAAATATAAAAAATTATGCTATTAAAAAAAGTGTGCAGCGCTCCAACTCTTCATTTAACGGATTACAGTTTGAATCGGACAGCAGCCAATCAAATTGTGCCAGCTGAGAAAAAGTTGCGCGTGGCAGTGCAGAGGAACGTTGGCGGGTGAATTCAGATGGAGCCCTTGGAAAGATGATACCCCAAATTATTATTTTTGGATATAAAGACTACGCTGTATCAACAAAAAACGGATTGCAACTTGCAAAAAGAAAATTACAGACGGAGACTGCTCCAACTTTGTTCGACATTTGAAGCTGCACAAAGAACAGTAAGTCGTGGCTAATATAGCCGACAGCTATATAATTTATATCTTTGCTAGTGTAGCATGTAGGTTAACGTAATGTTAAATCAATGAACCTCCACACAGTCAGTCAGTGTGGGAACGTGAACATTGCACCCAAGGTTGATCTACAACTGGCTAGGCAGTTGGTAGCCTAAATCCTTTTTACTTGAGAAATACTCCAAATTAATTACATATTTCTTGAGTTATCTTAGATTCAGTCTGGGGATTTTGAGGAAGTGATATAGGCTACAGTGTCTCATGGGGGACAAACATCATTAGCCAAACACGGAATCGGTCAGGAAACACACCTCCAAGACTGAAATCTCATTTTTCTAATGAGCAACAGAAAAACACACGTCCATGTACTGGACTCTTGTTTTAATATGGTGAAATGATTCCTTTTTTTATGTCAAAAGAAACATTGAACATCTAATAGTCAAATCATAGTGTAAAAGCAGGTGAGCTGGTTCTACCCTTTTTGGCCTTTTTGTGGTGTTTTGTGGTGGAAAACTAAGCGGGTCGAGCATAACACCTCAAACCTATTACCCAAAGATAGACAGGCTAGAAACAACAGAGAGTGGTATTCAATTGCCACTCTCTGTTGCACACAACAAGCTTCCATTCCCCCTGTCACAAATGGATTTATGGCTGATTTAAGAAGAAATCATGAACCGTTACAGCCAACCTTCTTACTTTATTTGGCACATACTATATCATAATATATCTTTTTACCTCTTGAGTTGAATTATTAAGTTGAACGTGCTCGTTATGGCAGAATTTTAAAATTAGTTGAAATCAAAAGTATTTTTTTGACTGAGTTACACTTCTCAAAAGGCACCGATAAAAACCCCATTGAGACAGCACACTGACAAACTGCCCAGCTTTACATGCCAATGGCCCAGAGTTGTTGACAGTGGGATTTTGCATGGATATGCCACGTCCTTTCATATTATGTTTATATACATATTATATATATAAATTATGTTGATTGCGCAAAACAAGTGGAAAAAAATCCCTGAAATTCATGTTTCATTGCTGAGCTTTGCAATCAAATGTGGCTAAGCATTTACATAATGTCCTTGACTTTTTGTTCATGTGCTGAGTTTGACTCAAAGAAGCTTATCAGTTTTGTTTATCTTGTCATGGTTCAGGAAAATAGCCATCATATCAGAATTGCTTATTCAGTGAGCGAATGTGTGTATGAAGATAATCCATCTAAATGTTGCATCTCATATGGAACATTCTACTGTGGTTGCCTTCTGATGCTTCACTGCAACTGACTGATTTACCGTGTGTGTGTGTGTGTGTGTGTGTGCGTATGTGCGTGTGTGCGTGCGTGCGTGTGTGTGTTTTACCCTGTGACCACGCCACCTGGTGGTAGACAGAGCAATAAGAGAACCTCTTCTAGGTGTATTTTAGCTGTTTCTTTTGTTATCAGCTGGCATCTAGTTCTATTGTCTGACCTAGAGAATCACATTCAGTGACAAGACAATGACTTCATTTTTTTAAATGGTTAACATTTTTAATTCAGTTGTGACATAGAAGTCTAAATGATAAGGGTGTGGAGCACCATGAGCTAAACCCTCTTTCCTCCGTGAACCAGGCCCATGACGACCCCTCTGTTTCCATCCCTTGCTCTGCTCTGATCACAAACGCAAACCCCAGAACGGCATCTGAAAATCCTGTCAGGATTCAAAGACCGTGACCACCCTCATAAAACACATGCACTCATACAGTACTCTGGCGCTTTCATTAAACACAACACTGTGCGAAGCACCCTTCGCGCCTCTCCTCCCCCAGCCCCAACCCTAGGCCCAGACCCAGAGCCCTGAATGCAGCCAGCTGTGGGCCTGCAGTCTCTTAACCAGTGCTGGCTAATTCCGGCTGGAAGGCAGGTTAACCGGGCAGGCATGGGCCTCAGAACCTGCAGCAGGACTATGACCATCATTAGAGCGACCGCAGCAGCCTCTCACCCAGGCCTTAATGCAGCCGGGGACTCACTGGAGGGGACCACTGTGGCTTTTAATGATGGCGACGTTGTGTTTATGAGGCAACGACGCCGGTCTTCTCACTCTTACTTTGCCTGGGTTTCCATAGACACGATACACTCCAAACTAACCGCTCTCATCAGCAGTGTTGTTTAATAAATTGGAATGTGTGATATAGAGCACCATCGATAGCATGTTCTAATATCAGGGTTTACTACCAGCATTCAGAGCTTGTTTAGTGTGAGTGTGTCATGTTTTTACAGTTGGTCTGTCAAAGCAGCCCTGATGGCATTTTCTATCGGCAGTATGTTGTGAATCAGTCAGTCAGTCAGTCAGTCAGTCAGTCAGTCAGTCAGTCAGTCAGTCAGTCAGTCAGTCAGTCAGTCAGTCAGTCAGTCAGTCAGTCAGTCAGTCAGTCAGTCAGTCAGTCAGTCAGTCAGTCAGTCAGTCAGTCAGTCAGTCAGTGTGTGTAAAAGCAGCACTAAGAGCATGTACTACCAGCAGCTCGGGGTGTTTTTATGTGTGTAACATTAGCAGCTGTGATTGAACATGTCACTGATGGCTGATGGGGGGGTCCCTGGGTAGCAAACGACCTGTCACCTCCCCGGGCGGACGTCATTCGTCACTCTGCCCCCCTTAAGAGGCCTGCTGCAGTTTTCACAGTAGACCCAGGGGTCAGATTGAAAACACACACTCATAAACAGCATCTATTATTCATGGCTTACAGCAAAGAGATCCGCTCTCCTGCACCAGCTACAGCGGCTGTCAAAGCATGCTATTCAGCACAGTCCAGAGCCTTGGAGAGAAAATCCTCTGACATTACAGCTGTCACATGGCAGCCATAACCCAGGTGGAAAGGCTCATGCACGAGTTAGTGCACCTGTGTGTTGAGGCTTTATGAAGCGTACCTGTTTGACTGAGGGTAGGGTTAACCCTAACCCTAACCCCAACCCTAGCCAGTCCCAATCAACGGACTCTAAACACAGTAAAAGAAAATGAATAATTTATTGAAATATAAATCATCAGTTGTTTTCCTACTGTGTGTGTTATAATTTCACTATGGGGTTTTCTCTGAGAGTGGGCCCAGCTTGGCTCAGAGTTCAGTGTGTTAGTGTGCTAATCCATTACAGTACCCAAAGGCCCTGTGATTATAGGCCCTGCTAATACACACATTGAGGGTTTGCTTTGGAGACTTTCTCTGATGGTATCAACTAGCTACAGCGAACCGTGTGCGTTTGTATGTTCGGGTGTGTGGGGATGGGTGGGCGGATTGGCCGTTCGTAGATCATAATGCTTTCATTTAAGCAGCAGGGATGGGATGAGAGAGTGGTGCTTGTCTCCACTCTGACCCCGCTCCCCTTTCCCCTTTCCCCATCCCAGACCCCACCCTCCAGGCCGGGGCCAGCTCAGCAGTTAGTAACTCCTGCTAACGACCTGTAATGATTTTAATCATCTGCAATCAGATGAGGAGTCATGAGTCTCTGGGCGAGACAGGGTTTTCTTTGGCTTGACGGGGGCAGCTGGCGGTGGGCTGGTCATATACCATAGGAGCCTGGCACAATTACATTCACAGCCAGGGAACATGCCTCCTCCTCAAAGTCATGCAGAGAGGAACAGTTCAGAGGAGCGCTGCTCTGGCCTACAGGGTTGATGGGCTGATTTGTTGGCTGACTTCTGTGATAACTGTAAGAGGGGAGTCTGAAATCTTCCAGTGTAATTCACTCTGATTTTGTGTGTGTGTGAGAGAAAGAGAGAGAGAGAGAGAGAGAGAGAGAGAGAGAGAGAGAGAGAGAGAGGTATGTAGACTAGATGGCGGTAGAGCTGAATGACTTGCGAGGATGACAACCTCAGTTCACTGCAGTGTGTGTCCCAGACCCATCATCAACACCTTGCCCCATAGAGCAGACCAACCACTGTATGTATAAATACTCCCAATCCTCCTGCATCCAGTATGCTCTTTTCACTTCCATAAAAACCCAAAGATACATCCACATCCTCCCCAAAGATCAAAATAAAACATGCAACATTGCTGATTCTGAGTGGAGCTGTACGCTGGAAACACAGCAAGGTTGTTTGCGGCCGGTCCGAGAAGAGGAAGGGTGGGGGTAGCTGGAGGGGTTTGGAGCAGAGCTGCCAGAACCGCATGAAGTGGGACCACCCAGGGTGGCGTCAGGACATTGGCACGGGCTCCGGAGGGCGACCGGCCAGCAGCCAACCCATGCCCAGGCTGAGGCAGCGCTCTGAGGCTGTGCCAGAGTGGACGAACTGCTCAGCTGAACCCACAAAGGCCACTTCAGCATCCAGCCCTCCACAGCACAGCCTACATAGCACAGCACAGCAGCCCCCAGTGATCCACATCCCAGCCTGCTACAGCAGCAAACAGACAGGAGCTGGTGTAGGTCTGGGGTGGGGTATGGGTAAAGGGGTGGTTAAGGGAGGGATTGTTTTTGTTGAACTGGTGAGGTATTTTTATGATTCTGTTTCCTTAGATAGAGACCTCCCTTTATGAAAACAGAGGACGTTGCTGGTGAGATTTACCAGAGAATGTTTATGCATAAGCAACCGAATCACATCAGACCATTGTCAGTGTAAAAGTCCTATTTGGTCAAAACAAAACATACAGTGAGTTACTTTGAGCGTTACAAGATGGGCACAGACACACCACTGTCCTTTAACTGGCCAGTTCAGATTGTTTTTGTTCTTCCTGTCTGAGACAGTCAGGTCTCACTGTTCTCTAAAGCTGTAATAACCATGCCGTCATAGTAACAGGCTCTGTGTTAAACACTTCTCCTCCTGTTCTCTCCCAGTGGTCATTTCAACATTTAAACTGCATAACAAATAATTTGCCCTGTGTTTATCTCCTCCAATGGGGCCAGTCATTTCATCCCAGCACTTACGCCTTATAAACTCACTGACAAATCACATTACCTTTAGCTTCTCTCAGCAGTTCAGACCTTTCTGGTAAAGTATCATTTATCACCCTGTAATCCACTTTGCTAGGTAAATCCACTTTGCTAGGTATAGTAGGAGGGTTGTTGGAGAGGTGGAGTTGCATGAAGGAAGGAATATGAGGAGGAATGATGATGCTTAGAGAGATGCAGTAAAACCATGCTTGGATTAGGAGTGGTAACATTTACTATTTATTTATCTTAATACAGAGATGGCCAAGTTTAGTCTGACCCACAACCTGATGTCAGAGCAAAATGCATTTCTAAGTAGACAGAACTGCACACACTGTCTCTCTTCCTCTTTCACTTTCCCCCTCTCCATCTCCTCCCATGAAAGGGCTACTGTGCGGCAGGTTCGGGGTTGATTCAATTTCAACTCTATAAAACATTCTCTAACACAGAAAAATATTTGCTGTCAACGTTTACCAGATTATGTCAGTGCAGTGGAAGAGTGGAGAGGGCTGCACAGGCCATTCTGACCAGCGACTGGTACACGCTTCACTTAAGAACTAATGCAGAACATCCAGTACTGCCTCCCTTCACAATATCAACTACAGCATCTACACAAAATACAAAGCACAGAGAGTGATGTCCATAAGAATGCACAGTGTGGCACAGTTCCATAGAGCTAGCATACTCAGCCAGCTACAGTGCACACTGTATTCTATTTTAGCTATGCAGCTGTAGTTTGATCAGTTTGTTTGTTTACTCTGAGTTACAGCACATCCTGTTCTCTCTGAGTGGCGGTCTTTTGCTGCTAATCTATGCATCTATCCACGGCCTCTTAGAACAACAGTAAAACACATACTGTACAGTAATGGGACGATCTCCTCTTTTATGAGCTGGCCCAGCCTGTACCCATTTGAGTGCAAAGCTAAGATGGAAGCCACTGGTTCCTTTCTCATTCATCTTGCTTGAGTTGAGCAGAATGCCAGGCTGGGCAGAGCAGGGTAGAGTAGAGTAGTGCAGGTGTTTGAGTGATCTCCACAGCCTATTTCCCCAGACCGTTAATCATTGTCATGGCCTGGTCCACCCGTGGCCTCCCCCCTGCCTCCAGCTTCATAGGCCTAACATGCATAAGGAGGAACAGACCCACCCTACGCTGTGTTCACACAAACTGTCTTTGGTTCATACCACTGTCTCTCCCTTGGATACCTCTGCATCTCACCCCTCTCACATGCATGGCCCTACTCTCTTTCTCTCTTTCTCTCCTACTTACACCACTGCCCCTGTCAGATATATAGATTCTCTGACACCCCCCCTCTCCCCCCTTCAGATACATTTGCAATTAATTTATTTTGCTTTTGTTTCCTCTCGCTGTGCCTCTCTCCCCTTCCCCTTGATCCGTCTCGGAGGGGTCTGGAACTCATTTTGACACATTAGTTGTAGCGTGCAGCTGCCTATTGGGAACATGTTGCACTCTATGACTTTCTATTAAAAGTGAAATGCCATAATAGGCCATGCGCAAAAAGAGGGAGAAAAAAACACTTCACGTAAGATTGCAAAAGGATGTTTGCTAAAAAGGAAAGCTTTTAAATTATATGTACATAAAGTGCCTTCAGAACGTTTTCACACCCCTTGACTTTTTCTACATTTTGTTGTGTTACAGCCTGCATTTCAAATGGATTAAATTGAGATTGTGTGTCACTGGCCTACACACAATACCCTATAATCACAAAGTGGTATTATGTTTTTAGAAATCTTTACAAATTAATTAAACATGAAAATCTGAAATGTCTTGAGTCACTAAGTATTCAACTCCTTTGTTATGGCAAGCCTAAATATGTGCTTAACAAGTCACATAATAACTTGCATGGACTCACTCTGTGTGCAATAATAGTGTTTAATGTGATTTTTGAATGACTACCTCATCTCTGTACCCAGCACATAACCCACACATCTGTAAGGTCCCTCAGTCAAGCAGTGAATTTCAAACACAGATTCAACCACAAAGATCAGGGGGGTTTTCCAATGCCTTGCAAAGGGCACCTATTGGTTGGTGGGTAAAAAAAAAAAAAGAAGACATTGAATATCCCTTTGAGCAAGTTATTAATTACACCTTGGATGGTGTGTCAATACACCCAGTCACTACAAAAATAAAGGCGTCCTTCCTAACTCAGTTGCCGGAGAGGAAGGAAATCGACCAGCGATTTCATCATAAGCCAATGGTGACTTTCAAACAGTTACAGAGTTTGATGGCTGTGATCTGAGGATGGATCAACAACATTGTAGTTACTCCACAATACTAACCTAAATGACAGAGTGAAAAGAAGACATCCTGTACAGAATAAAAATATTCCAAAACATGCAACCTGTTACAAGGCACTAAAGTAAAACTGCAAAAAAAATTGCAATATAATTAACTTTATGTGCTGATTACAAAGGTGTATGTTTGTGGCACCTCCAACAGAACACATCACTGAGTACCACTCTTCATATTTTCAGGCATGGTGGTGGATGCATCATGTTATGGGTCTGCTTGTAATTGGCAAGGACTAGGGAGTTTTTTAGGATTAAAATAAACGGAATAGAGCTAAGCACAGGCAAAATCCTAGAGGAAAACCTAGTTCAGCCTGCTTTCCAACAGACACTGGGAGACAAATGCACCTTTCAGCAGGACAATAACCTAAAACACAAGGCCAAATACACTGGAGTTGCTTTGCAAGATGACATTGAATATTCCTGAGTGGCCTAGTTACAGTTTGACTTAAATTGGCTTGAAAATGTATGACAATACTTGAAAATGGCTATCTATGTCACGACTTCTGCCGAAGTTGTTGCCTCTCCTTGTTCGGGCGGTGTTCGGCGGTCGACGTCACCGGTCTTCTAGCCATCATTGATCCATTTTCCATTTTCCATTGGTTTTGTCTTGTCTTCCTACACACCTGGTTTCAATCCCATTTATTACCTGTTGTGTATTTAACCCTCTGTTTCCCCTCATGTCTTTGTCAGAGATTGTTTTTATGTCAGTGTTGTTTATATGTCTGTATAGGTGTGCGACGGGTCCTCGTACCCACTTTTGTATTTGATGTACATTTTAGTGTTTGGAGTATGTTTAGTGGACTGCTATTAAAGAGACTCCATTACACTCCATTTGACTCTCCTGCGCCTGACTTCCCTGCCACCTATACACACGACTCTGACAATCTAGCAATGATGAACAACCAACTTAACAAAGTCTGAATAACTTTTAAAATAATAATGTTATTTTAAATTCAGGCTGTAACACAACAAAATGTGGAAAAAATCTAGGGGTGTGAATACTTTCTGAAGGCACTGTATTCAAGTTCATGACGTTATGTGCAGTTGTGTTGCTATGAATTGCATTGCTCTAAATCTTAAATATAGGTTTCTTCAACACCCTGTGAAAATGTGCTCTATCAGTGTTCACAAGACAGGCAGAGTGAGGTGAAGAGCTCAGGGTGCTGCTGTCTGAGAAACTGTCAAGGTGTGAGATCTGAGGTCAGTATGACATGCCCTCCACCCTGACAACTCTCCACCCTGTTCACCAGAACTCACTGTCAGCTAGCCTAGCTCTAAATAGGAAAATCACAGGGTGAATTCTAACTAACAAACACTGACGTCATACATTCGTCATCTGTCTCTACTACTGCACCAGTCATAATTTTCTGTTGTTGTATGCTTGTGTCCATTTAAGGTAAGAATTGTCTGTTGTTAGTTTAGCATGTTAACTTAGCATGTATCACCCTTCTGGGGGGTATACTACAAAATAGGATCACTGAGTTGGTCAGCTAACTTGCCTAAATATGAATATTCAGAATATTTTTTTCGAAAGATAAGCTTGCGTGATCTAATTGGCTCAACAAACAAAAAGTTTAGATTTCTTAATCAACCAGATAACTCATTGCTCCTCCTTTGTAGTATACCTCTCCAGTCTCTCTTCCCTTAATTCATACAGTTGAAGTCGGAAGTTTACATTCACTTAGGTTGGAGTCATTAAAACTTGGTTTTTCAACCACTCCACAAATTTCTTGTTAACAAACTATAGTTTTTGCAAGTTGTTTAGGACATCTACTTTGTGCATGACACAAGTAATTTTTCCAACAATTGTTTACAGACAGATTATTTCACTTACAATTCACTGTATCACAATTCCAGTGGGCCAGAAGTTTACATACACTAAGTTGACTGTGCCTTTAAACAGCTTGGAAAATTCCAGAAAATGATGTCATGGCTTTAGAAGCTTCTGATAGGCTAATTGACATCATTTGAGTCAATTGGAGGTGTACCTGTGGATGTATTTCAAGGCCTACCTTCAAACGCAGCGCCTCTGCTTGACTACGGAAAATCAAAAGAAATCAGCCAAGACCTCAGAGAAAAAATTGTAGACCTGCACAAGTCTGGATCATCCTTGGGAGCAATTTCCAAATGCCTGAAGGTACCACGTTCATCTGTACCAACAATAGTGCACAAGTATAAACACCATGGGACCACGCAGCTGTCATACCGCTCAGGAAGGAGACGCGTTCTGTCTCCTAGAGATTAACGTAATTTGGTGTGAAAAGTGCAAATCAATCCCAGAACAACAGCAAAGGACCTTGTGAAGATGCTGGAGGAAACAGGTACAAAGTATCTATATCCACAGTAAAACGTGTCCTATATCGACATAACCTGAAAGGCCGCTCAGCAAGGAAGAAGCCACTGCTCCAAAACCGCCATAAAAAAGCCAGACTACGGTTTGCAACTGCACATGGGGACAAAGATTGTACTTTTTGGAGAAATGTCCTCTCGTCTGATGAAACAAAAATAGAACTGTTTGGCCATAATGACCATCGTTATGTTTGGAGGAAAAAAGGGGAGGCTTGCAAGCCAAAGAACACCATCCCTACTGTGAAGCACAGGGGTGACAGAATCATGTTGTGGGGGTGCTTTGCTGCAGGAGGGACTGGTGCACTTCACAAAATAGATGGCATCATGAGGGAGGAAATTATGTGGATATATTGAAGCAACATCTCAAGACATCAGTCAGGAAGTTAAAGCTTGGTCGCAAATGGGTCTTCCAAATGGACAATGACCACAAGCATACTTCCAATGTTGTGGCAGAATGGCTTAAGAACAATAAAGTCAAGGTGTTGGAGTGGCCATCACAAAGCCCTGACCTCAATCCCATAGAAAATGTGTGGGCAGAACTGAAAAGCGTGTGCGAGCAAGGAGGCCTACAAACCTGACTCAAAATTCACCCAACTTATTGTGGGAAGCTTGTGGAAGGCTACCTGAAGGTTTGACCCAAGTTAAACAATTTAAAGGCAATGCTACCAAATACTAATTGAGTGTATGTAAACTTCTGACCCACTGGGAATGTGATGAAAGAAATAAAAGCTGGAATAAATCATTCTCTACTATTATTGTAACATTTCACATTCTTAAAATAAAGTGGTGATCCTAACTGACCTAAGACAGGGAGTTTTTACTTGGATTAAATGTCAGGAATTGTGAAATGTATTACTAAGGTGTATGTAAACTTCCGACTTCAACTGTATATCACCTTGGGCTGAATTCAATTAAACTTGTATTGTATAATTCAGCCATTATTGGTGAACTGAAATCGCAGAATGGTTTTGAGCAATAAAAATAAGGGGGGTGGACTGCCTTCAAAGGAAGGTAGACTGCCTTCAAAGGAAGATACCCAGTTTTCTAAATGAGGCATGTGTGTACTGGACAGTAGCTACCACACGTAAACAAAACCCCTGTATAAACATAACTGAGGCAGCAATGACTTAACCCAGATCACTGTTTTGGTTTGAACTGTTTCATTCTGCTATCAATTCTCCACATTGGTTCCTCTAGTTCAACATCTCTGGCTTGTATAAGAGTGTTTTGTGAGTCTCAGCTAAGATCAAGTTAGCCTTGAGTGTCAGGGCAGGGTGACCCTCTGTGTTGTGTTTGCCCTGCAGATGTGTGTTTAATGTGAGTTCAGAGCAGCACCTTACTGTGGGTAATCTATCAAATCAAGTGAAAGCCATAATTAACCGTCTGAGAGACTTCCAGACTCATACAGTTCAGGTTTCACACGTTCCCCGGCTTCTCTCTTCATGCTGTTATTGGCTCACATTCAGAATACAGAACACACCGAATACAGGACATGTAACAGGACGCTGAACAAAAACCATAAGGCAAGGCAGAAAAATGTAAAATTAAAAAACTAAATGGTTTGTGGGAGTGAGTGAATGAGGAAACTCCCTGCTGATAGTGTGGCTTCTCTTTCTTTCTTAAAGGGAATAATGTGGCCACTGGTCAATGTGCTGTTTATATCTCCATAGTTTTGGTCAATTTAGTGTGTGTGTGTGTGTGTGTGTGTGTGTGTGTGTGTGTGTGTGTGTGTGTGTGTGTGTGTGTGTGTGTGTGTGTGTGTGTGTGTGTGTGTGTGTGTGTGTGTGTGTGTGTGTGTGTGTGTGTGTGTGTGTGTGTGTGTGTGTGTGTGCGCGTGCGCGCGTGCGCGCGTGCGTGCGTGCGTGCGTGCGTGTGTCCTATCTCTGTCTCTCCCACAGCCCAGTGGTCGCCTTCCCAGCAAACCAAAATTGGTTCTGTGAAAGTTCCCAGAACATTCGTTAGGTCGTGGCAAATGTACTCATAACAAAGCAACTGTCCAGTCGTGCTGATGATTATATAACGTTTGCATAAAACATTCACTCGGCTGATGTAGCTAGAACATTCCTAGAACACATTTAATCTGTTCTTTAAAGGTTGCCAGAATGTTTCATTAGGTTGTTGGAACAATCTGGTGAGAACATTGTGGGGACATCACAAAAGATACAGTATGTTCCCAAAACACAAGAACTGTCCACTTGTGCAGATGGTCAATGAGTGTGTGTGTGTGTGCAATGTTTATTTTAGGGTGCAAAAAACATTCACCTGATGTTACAAAAACTTTCCCAGAACACATTTCAATTCTTGTTTAAAGGTTCCCAGAATGTTTCTTTAGGTTGTGGGAACATTGTGTGGCTATGGAAAGAGATAGGTTCCAAAAACACTCAAATGTGATGACATTCATAGAGTGTTTATGCTAAGTTGCACAGAACATTTGGTCTATGTTCTTTAAAGGTTTCCAGAACATTTATGGGATTTGTCTGGGATGTTGCAAGAGTATTAAATATAAGTCTGTTTTTACGACGTTCATACATATGTAGCATATTTGTTATGGGTTTAACATAATATTCCATTGATGTTCACACAATATACATTTTAATAACATATACAGAGGATGGTGAATAACCTAGTTACCAGTATTTCCCTGGGTTAGTAAAGTGTTGGTGCGGCAGGTACCCTAGTGGTTAGAGCATTGGGCTAATAACCGAAAGGTTGCTGGATTGAATCCCTGAGCCGACAATGTGAAAATCTATTGTTCTGAACAAGGCAGTTCACCCACTGTTCCCCAGTAGGCTGTCATTGTAAATAAGTATTTTTTCTAAAAGATCTGCCCCTTTTTTTCAATTTTTGCCTAAAATGTCATTCCCAAATCTAACTGCCTGTAGCTCAGGCCCTGAGGCAAGGATATGCATCTTCTTGGTACCATTTGAAAGGAAACACTTTGAAGTTTGTGGAAATGTGAAAGGCATGTAGGAGAATATAACACAATAGATCTGGTAAAAGATAATACAAAAATAAAAACAACCGTTCTTTTGTATATTTTTTTTGTCACATTATCTTTGAAATGCAAGAGAAAGGCCATAATGTATTATTCCAGCCAGGTGAAATTTAGATTTTGGCCACTAGATGGCAGCAGTGTGTGTGCAAAGTGTTAGACCGATCCAATGAACCATTGCATTTCTGTTCAAAATTGTGTATCAAGACTGCCCAAATGTGCCTAATTTGTTTATTAATAACTTTCATGTTCAAATTTGTGCACTCTCCTCAAACAATAGCATGGTATTCTTTCACTGTAATAGCTACTGTAAATTGGACAGTGCAGTTAGATTAACAAGAGTTTAAGCTTTCTGCCAATATCAGATATGTCTATGTCCTGTGAAATGTTCTTGTTACTTACAACCTCATGCTAATCGCATTAGCCTACGTTAGCTCAACCGTCCCGTGGAAGGGACACCAATCACAAAGAAGGTAACTGACTTGCCTAGTTAAATAAAATAAATATACTTCTAAGAAGGCTAAAAAGAATGCATGGAATTCCTGATTGACCATACTGCCATTGCTACATACTGAAAAAATATTATGTGAGAGTTCTTCCCTGGTGGCGCAGAGGATAAAATACCTAGCTTAGGAACCAAACATTGCAAGTTCTAACCCCACATATGCAGATTGTCAACATATAAAGTGTAAAAAAAATGATTTAATGTTTGTATGATGTCCTATAAATTAAAATACTGTGTGTCTATATCACCTTGTAGTGGGTCTACAATATGGACCTTAAATGAGAATTTCCATTAAATCTGGAGAGAAACATAATGGGGATGTATTCCAATCTGCTTGATTAAGGAACTACAATTTTGCACGCTGAGAATGTTGTGGTAGTATAAGGTCAAACTTAAATATAACATTTTCTTAACATTTTTTAAATGTTCTGAGGACCTTCAAGACAAGGTAAAATGTATATTGTGTGAACATCAATTGAATATTATGTTAACCCTAAAACAGATATGCTATGAACGTTATGAACACGGACTTATTTGTAAATTGTGGAACATTATTTAACATTTTGGGAATGTTCTGTGCAACCTTGGTGAATATCAGCAAAATTAAGGGAATGTCCTGTGCAATCTAGCTTAAACATTGTATGAATGTCATCTCAACTGAGCATATTTTGTGTTTTGGAAACATATCTCTTGTACTGTATCCACAATGTTCCCACAACCTAATAACATTTTTTGGGAACATTTAATGAACCAATTAACCTTTTCACGTGTGAGTTTTTTTATGCGTGTGATGTCAGAATGCACTCACTGTTCCAAAATGTGTTTTTTATGCAACAGGACAGCTATCCCCATGCTGCCCTCAACCAATGTTGTAACCTCTTATCTTTGGCTGACGTGAAAAAATCAAACATGGCGGCACGCACAAACTACCCATCGTCAGATTACTTTCGATTTTTGGAAAGTTTTTAACTCCATTATTTTGATGACTGATGGGGTCACCCATGATGTGATGAACTGTAAATAGTAATTGCTATTAGCTAATTCATATTATGGTTTCTGTCAGCCGAGCGTTAGCTAAATATGACCGCTTGTGTTAGGTCACTCTTTCATCAGTTAGCGCTGCGACTAATGTAGCCTACATTTTCTGGTTTGGATGAGAATTGTGTTATGTTGTAGCTACTTCTGTGAATGTCTGAACATTGCATCCAAAAACAAACTGCTCACATTGAGGACATAACGTTGTAAAGACTGTTTTGTGCAAAATGTTTCTGTGAAAATACCTTGTGGCCAGCTCAAACACTGACTGTTGCATCAATTGTAACTGGACGTTCTAAATAAGTGTTCTAATCACACTGGTTTGAGCGTACGCTGCAGGGACCACTGTAGGATGATCACACCCATGTCTTTGTACGTGTCAAATGGTTTAATGTGTTCTAGGAACGTTCTTGCAACATCAGGTGAATGTTTTTTGCACCCTAAAAGAAACGTTGCAGATCATCCGTACAACTGGACAGGTTTTGTGTTTTGGGAACGTATCTTGTGTGACGTCACCACAATGTTCCCACCAGACTGTTCCCACAACTTAATGAAACATTGTGGTAACGTTTAAAGAACATACTAAATGTGTTCTGGGAACGTTCTTGCAACATCAGCCTAATGTTTTATACAAACATTGTATAATCATCAGCACGACTGGAACATTTACCGCAACCAAACGAATGTTCTGGGAACTTTCACAGAACCAATTTTGGTTTGCTGGGAAAACATTACTGGTACATTGTGTTATTACATTACCTGTAGAGCTAATGTTAACTTTGGGGAATGTTCTGTGGTGGTTGTTACAGATGTTGTGCACAACATTTTAGTGAATGCTAGAACATTCCAATGATATTTCATTTTAAACATTTAAAAAATATATACAAGATTTTGTTATCATTTTGGGATATTATCGTCCTAATGTCAGATAAAACCCTAACTCGAACTTAATGGGAATCTTAGCTAATGTTTTTGGAATGTTCCCGGTTTGCTGGGTTGTGGTTTCCAGGGGGAGTCTCGTCTCCAGAGGCACACTGAGCTAATTGCCCTCCCCCTCTCCCCCTCTCCCCCTCTCCCTCCCCCCCCCCCCCCCCCCACCCCAAACACACACACACACACACACACATCACCCCACTCAAACCCTGCCTCTGTAGCCCCAGCCACTGGTTCTGGAAGGGAGGAGGAGGGCTGGATTAATGATAATTGCGGTGTGTGGGAGGCTGGAGAGAGGCCAGGATTACAGAGGGATTCTCCTTGATCCACAGAGATGCTGATGGTAATGCTCTCTGCCCATCCCTCCCTCCTCAATTGCCTCTGCACACACACATGGTCACATACACCCCACACACACACACATTACACAGACATACTGTACAAGCACACACAAACACATACACACACAGAGACACATGGTGGACAGAGGGACGTGGTTACAGCAGTATGCAGTAAGTACAGGGTCTGCATGTCCGTGCTGAGAGCCAGTGTTGGTGAATCACTCCTTCCAGGGCTGTAGACTGAGACTAGCCTTGCGTCAGGGTCGCTCCTCGCCTGTTTGTGTCTGCCCTCGTGTGCGCAGGCCGCCCCTGCAGCTGACGCACCACCACCTCACTGGGGTTAACACACAATCTTTTTCCCAAATGCTGCCATCTCCCAACCCTCCCTGTGCTGTCTGACTCACCTCCCCCTCATTTATTACCATATAATTACTACATAGTTATTATATTACCCGGAACTTGATATGGTAATCCTCACTTCAAAGTTTTGTAAAATGTTGGTGTACCAGTACAGCTACTTACTGTTCATTTTAACCCCAACAATGGAATAACAGTAAATGAACCATCCTGAAAACAACATTATTTCCATGCAATCCACTGGACCTCAGAGAGTGTCATGCAATCCACTGGACCTCAGAGAGTGTCATACAAACCACTGGACCTCAGAGAGTGTCATGCAATCCACTGGACCTCAGAGAGTGTCATGCAATCCACTGGACCTCAGAGAGTGTCATGCAATCCACTGGACCTCAGAGAGTGTCATGCAATCCACTGGACCTCAGAGAGTGTCATGCAATCCACTGGACCTCAGAGAGTGTCATGCAATCCACTGGACCTCAGAGAGTGTCATGCAATTTCTTCCTGATCGTGTGTTCAAGACCCTTCTTGTGTAGATAGATCCCTCCGCCAAACCTTCCCTTTCTGCTCCGTCAGGCTCCTCTGCTATTAAACCACCCCTGTGTGTGAGAGAGAAGCCGCAGCCTGCCCTCTACCTCTCCCCTTAACAAAATCATGTCAAAAAGCAATTAATATCTTAATACCTCCATCAGCGTGTCCACGTCAGTGGTCGCCAGCCGCCAGGCCTCACAACTCACCGACTCGTTGTTTTCCACCCCGGGGCTGGCCGGTGGTTTCCCTGGTCTCATTTCCCAGTGCCCCGGTGGTCAGCTGTGGTTTTCAGGGGCACGGGGAAGGAGACTGTGGGTAGGGAGGCCTCCACTCCCTTCCACTCCCAGACCAGCGTTAAGTACTCTCCAGTCTCTTCAGTCCCGAGAGCTGCAGTTGCCACAGCCCTGACTCCTAATGCAGTGGCCAGTCAGAAGCCCCACTCCACTCATACAATCCATTATGGCCAAAGAAGATCAGGCCTGTATTAGGGCCAACACCAGGCTCCAGTCTGTATCTTCAATAGGCTAATAGATGCCGAGGAGCGTTGTTTCAGATGGGCAAATAATTTTGTTTACACAAGCTGTGATGGCGTAAAATATGTTGGATTTGAAGTCTTTTTCACAAGTTAATCATAACTGAAAGTAAAATACAACATTAACATAATTACTAATACTCTTGTGCGATACAGTATTAAGATGTAGTGTTTCACAGAAGAAAACATGCGAGTCACCATCTCATTGTTAGTTTGTATGTTATCTGTGCTTAGTATAAGTCTGCTGACTCTGCCTTTGTGTCTGTCTGTGAGGACATGTGTTTAATTTCCACATGCAAATGTCAGCGAGGTACATCACTAAAAACTGGGATGAAGTACTTTACCACCATCTCCAGGGGCGTCTCTCTTACACACGCTGTGTTAATACAATACCTGGTCTGAGTTAGGTGTTTCTTTTACAGCTTAGCTTTTCAAAGGAAGGAAAGGCAAGAAGAGGAAGGCTTCTGAGCCATGGCTCCACATTATTTTGTTTTTTCACTTTTTCATTCATTTCTTTTGGCAGGGTCTCCCTGAAACTGGTGGAAGGTCTTGGCAAACCATGCGATAAAATCTCATGATTAAAGAGGCTAAAATAAGTATATAACTCGTGTGTCTATTAGCCACTGAGAAGAAAAAGAGAGAGAGAAAGTGTTTTTCTTTTTCTGCCCTTGCCTGGCCAGTGAGTATGGTTGTATAATTATATAATCTCTTCACCCCCCTCCTCCTCTTTCTGTCTCTGTCTCTGTCTCTGTCTCTGTCTCTGTCTCTGTCTCTCTCTCTGTCTCTCTGTCTCTCTGTCTCTGTCTCTGTCTCTGTCTCTCTGTCTCTCTGTCTCTCTGTCTCTGTCTCTGTCTCTGTCTCTGTCTCTGTCTCTGTCTCTCTCTCTGTCTCTGTCTCTGTCTCTGTCTCTGTCTCTGTCTCTCTCTCTCTCTCTCTCTCTCTCTCTCTCTCTCTCTCTCTCTCTCTCTCTCTATCTCTCTCTCTCTCTCTCTCTCTCTCTCTCTCTCTCTCTCTCTCTGTCTCTCTGTATGTGTGTGTAACCTCCCTGATTCTTTCGCTGTGTGGTTTGAGTCTGAGCTGCTACCGTTCTTCCATCATTTTTCTTACCCAGCTCATTTAGGAGCACTCATTAATGTTCAACACACACACACAGCAACGGCCCCCTCTGGCTTGTGACTCTAGCCGAGGTCATCTGATCCCCGCCAGGCAGGCCCACACACCTTGGCTGGGTGGGTGGCAGCAGTGCTGAGTACACTGTAGTGGTTTAGGCATGGCTCTCAACTCCACTCTGCTCTGCTCTGGACACTGAGCCTCCGACTGCTGTCAGTCGGCTCCAGTCTGCAGCTTTACTTTACCTTCAGACCAGGCTAACATTAAACACCAGCTGTACAAATACATATACATTTAAGTACTGGGCCATGTGGGAGAAATCCTGTCTTCTGTAGATTTTAGCTGTATTAATTACTTTACATAAGGTTATTTTGCAATGGTTGTTCTGATAATATAGGAACTTGTAGTGGTGGTGGTCTAATGCATAGTGCTGATGGAGGCAACTTGTCTTTTCTTTCAAGGGCACATGTTGCTGAGAGGAGTATGGCATGGACCCAGCTGGACTGGACTGGACTGGACTGAACAGGGTCAAAATAATATAATAGGAATATAAGAGTTGTATTTCTGACGGGCCTATAGGGGGCTCATACCCTTACAGGGGCCCTATGGATATACTATCCACTTGACTTGGAAATACATAGAATATTGGCAGGTAATAAAACATGATTAAGGGTTTTGAATGCTGAGCCTACTTTGGCTTCTATTTTTTTCTCAGACGAAACCAATTCAATACCTTCGATACCATTGAAATGGTCTTCGTTGAGTAATGATTGGTGTTGGTGAGACAGAGAAAGTATTGTTATGATCCTTCTCTAGCTCTCTGTAAACTCTTCTGAGTGGCCCCATTGTAGGCCAGATCGATTTACTATTTATCCCAGATAGAGAAGAGTCATAATGCTGTGCACCATTGGGAGAGTAAATTCCTGTATCGCTGTCAGCTACATTAACTTACTTCCTGGATCTCAATTCAATTAGTGTTCGCTGCAGCATTCTCCAGCATTAATAAATCAATAGTGATGGCCTGCTGATAGGCTGTGAACGTCTATGAGGCCCCCCTCCCCCTTCTCCCCCCTGTCTCACATGTACATTATTGTTATGATCATTACCACTGCTGCAGTCAGGCCAGGCAGTTATGAGATTGATATTTAATTGCACTCTGACTTGACAGGATGGAACATGCTTTTATTATTTAAAACACAGACAGACAGATATGATCTTGGGCATCGTTGCACAACAGGGCTGTTCAATAGAGAAGCGTTCATCATTTTACTGGTGCCCGCTGTTCTAACTCTGTGATTAAAGAGCAAACATACAGTAGTCTTCAGGGCAGTTAACCCTCTCCCTGTTGCTTGCTGAAGGAAGGCCCATGCAGGGCAGTGAGATGTGTGGCTTGTCTATCTGTATGAGCTGTGGGAGAAGAGATGTGATTTTGTTTTCCAGCCGTTAAGCTCCAGCAGCTGTTTGGAACTATCTGAGACGGGGAGTTGCGGCACGGGCCAGATCTGTGAGCTGTGTGATGAGGGGATGAGGAGAAGGGGAACGCTGCCTTAGCGGTTGTCCCTCAACCCTGAGCTCTGCCTGGGGAAGATTAAGGGTGTCAGGATGGAGAGAATGACACAAACGAATAAAGGCACAATGTGTACTATGACCCTGTTACTGAGGCAACGCGTGCTTATTATCTTAGACCGTTGAGATGAAATAATACTGATAGATTGCAGGCAGTGGTTTGCCGAGGGAAACCTATTCTGTTACTTATTTATTTATTTACCTTTTAACGCTTTCAGCAGTAAACAAGTGAAATTAATCTGTGAGAGCATCTTTATTTTAATTTCTCTGTTTGACAGTTATGTTAGTCTTTGAACAAGACAAAGAAACTACTTTTTTATGCTAGTTAATGCAATGGGCATCTTGGAAATACAGCCCCTTTCAGTCATTGTCAAAGTCTCAGCTGTGTGTGGTCTTTATTTGTTGATGGGTATATTTTCCCTCCAGTTAGGTGCCTATTTCCTTTCAGTGGTGTATTATTTAGTTGGCTACTGACTGTTACAATGTTCTTTTCCACTGTAGATATCTAAGATGTTGGTTGATTCCTGATTACAACATGTCACTTTATGAATTGCCAGCAGCTAATTTGGCCTCTGTGACTGATGAGACAGTTGATAAGGGCACTGTGACACAGATACTGTATATGGGGGCACGGCAATGTTCACTTCAGTAATCAGCTTCCCCTTTCCCCCCTTCCCCAAACTCTTCCCAAACGTCTTTATATATGGATTACAACGCATGGCACACATACTGGTAATCTAAGGTGAAATAAAACTATTTCAATCATATGGGGAGGCACATGGAGAGTAAGGAAGAAGGGGGAGGCACTGAGACAGAGAGAATGATATATTTAGACTGCTGCCATGCCACTGCCTATTTCTGACTTTTGACCTTTGATGTTGATTTGGTAGAAACGGTCTACTGAGCAGGTCTTCAGTTCAGTCCCCTGTCTCTCCTTTTCTGAACAAAGTACCCCTCCAAAAAATGTTTGCCCTTCATTATCTTCAGTGAGGCAATTTTTGGGAACATAATACTGTCTCCAAGCGCTCGCTGCCAGGGCCCGGGCTGATCAAAACAGGACACGAGGAAGGGGAGTTAAAGAGAAGCACACCAACCAGTCGGCTCATCTCCTTTCAAGGCATATGGTGCAAATTTGATAAAAAATGGGGGAGTTTTGGGCATTCACGTCGTTGACGTGAAAAATAACGCAGGCTGTAAAAACCCAAATCAAAAGTGCCTCTGGAAGTGATTAGCCACAAAGAAGAACCAGCTGCATCATCAGCGGCATCTCAATCTCCTATGGGCTGGCAAACTGGCCAAGCGGAGAAATAAAGAATCCCAACCCAGCTCCATGTGTGAGGATGAGCAACAGGGCTAGAGACTGTCAGATGAAGAGGTGAGGAGAATGGAGCGTGAGGAGAGAAGGGGGCGAGAGAGTAGAGGAGAGAAGAAGATGAGCCACAGGCCTCTGTCAGACGAGGAGAGGAGAGGTCCTCTCCTCTGAGAGGATGTGGGGGAGGTAGTGCAGGGAGGGAAGAAATGTGAGGAGGTGAAGGGATGATGGGTGAGGGAGGGAGGGAGGAATAAGGAGCAGGATCCTCTGGGATCCAAAAATGGAAGAGTCCCTGTGTGTCCTTAAATATTAATGTTCACTTGGAGAGTCCCAGCACTTACTACCGCTCAGTAGTGGCCCTAGGAGAGTAGATCTTTCTAATATGATCCCATCGTTTAGATATTATAGATTGAATGTTTATACTCCAGACATGTCGTTGTACCAGCTACACAACACCAGCAATAATAAGAGAGTGATCCCCCGACTAAACAGTACAACGTCTTCCCTTTCTCAGACCTCTAAAAGCCCCTCTCCTCTGCCGGGGGCTGAGGTGTCAGATAGTGAGAGGGTGTGGGAGCCAGAGGGAGCGTTGCTTCTATGGGCACGATGCCCATACTATATACCCCAGTGGCGGTCAATGCCGTTTATGATGAGGTAGGATAAAACATTTTTTTACCCATCAGTAGGTTGCTACAAGCTAGCCTATCAATGATAGTTTGCAAAGTAGGTGCACACAGGTCAAGAGAAACATTTGAGGTGACAGACAGTGACACATTCAGTACCGCCTTGCACACTCTTGCCTGCATCTAGCTGATCTAGGGTGTAATCAACGCTAGCTGTCCTCCGGCTACACCACGGTGCTACCCTACAGAGTGCTGTTGAGGCTACACCACGGTGCTACCCTACAGAGTGCTGTTGAGGCTACACCACGGTGCTACCCTACAGAGTGCTGTTGAGGCTACACCACGGTGCTACCCTACAGAGTGCTGTTGAGGCTACACCACGGTGTTACCCTACAGAGTGCTGTTGAGGCTACACCACGGTGCTACCCTACAGAGTGCTGTTGAGGCTACACCACGGTGCTACCCTACAGAGTGCTGTTGAGGCTACACCACGGTGCTACCCTACAGAGTGCTGTTGAGGCTACAAAACAGTGTGTTTTCATCAATTATTTAGTATAGTTTTATCTAAAAGGATAACTTTTTTAATGTTTTACTTTTTTTTTTTTATGAAATTCACTGAGGAGGATGGTCCTCCCTTTCCTCCTCTTAGGAGCCTCGACTGATATACCCCCAGGAGTATCTCATTACCTCCTCATCTCCATTAATCACTCAGAACACTCAATAGACCAAGAGCAGCCATCTTGTCCCTAGCACCTCTAAGACCATCCATCCATCTGCACAGGGCAGCACCAGGAATCAATGCCATCACCAACAGAGTCACAGGGGCCAGTTGAGGGCAGGGCCGGGCTGGGGCACATCCTGCATACAGCTCGTCTAAGGTCATACCATAGTCAAATCCAGAGGTGAAGGTCAAGTTTCCAAATTGAGTGTCACAGATGCACCCAGACCACGGACCAGAAGGTTCACCCCCCATGGTCCGTCTGTTTGTCCATTTCATATTGACCCATGTCTTTGTGGAGAGCGTGCCCTAGATTATGAAGGGCCCTATGCGATGGGAGGGAGAAGAAGACCATGGCCTGACAAAGACCATCGTGTCACCCAGAGGGAGTGGTCAGAGAGAGTTCAGGAGGAGGTCAGGGGAGAGGGTAGTGGTATTGACTATATCCTGCACCTGTGGAGACCTCACAACCTCTAAGAGAGCAATGTATAGATTAAGATCAATGTTACTGTATGTACAGTAACATCAAGTAGGATAAAAATGTGTCAAAGATTCCAGTTTTCTGTTGTTTGGATAAAAGAGTTTGGTCTGTATGCCCAGAGGTATCTGTATCTTGTATCAATACCCTCAGACATCAAGACAAACTACCTTATGCTAGTGATCGTGTTCTTAGAGGAGAATGAGATCACAGTAGTGTTACAACGCTAGATCTGAGAGTTCATGTATTCTTTACAGCAAAGGCTCATGGGATTGAGTGTGAGAGAGCAGCTGTGCAGTCTGTTTTCTTTATTGAAAATGTTGGGGTTAGAGAGCTTCAATGTTAGAGTCATGTAGAAAGCCTGCTCTTTGGAAGCGAGCATCCCCTTCGCCAAACTTTTGAGTTAGATACTGTAGTTGTAGTACCTAAAGGTTATTTTGTCTCCACTAGAGCTTGTACTGGAGTTGCAGTGAGAATCCCCGTGCCAGCCCAGCCCTGCTCAGAGAGAGCGATCCACTCCAGATGTGTGAGACAGATCAGACAGTCATACTGCTCAGAGCCCAGGAACGAGCCGGGGCCTTACCAAGGCATTACAAGCTCTGAGTGGTTAGACATATGGGCCATCAGGGAAAGTTTGACATCCACCTCCTGTCCTCCGCTCTCTCTCCCTCTTTCTCTCTCTCTCCACTGATAAGGGATATGTTAATCAGTATCCAGTACCGCTGAAAGACACCCTCGCCCACAAAGTGAGTAAACCTAAACCGTTACTCAAGTGGGAGTTCATTTGATAGAAAACCCTCCTTGATTTGTTTGTGGCTCTTAAGTGGCTTATGACACGCAAGCTGCCCCTGTTTTTCCTGATAAATGGTTCTGGAGCGATGGAGCGAGCGAGGGAGGAAGTGTGTGAGACTTCGCCAAAGACGTTGGGGTTTTTCACAGCTTAACTATATTAAGAGCCCCCCCCCCCGCCCTCCCACAACACACATACTGAGAACGCCCACACATATGCACGCACGTACTTACACAATACTCACACACTCACACACACACTGGGTGGTATACATGGAGAGTAAGCAGGACTAAGATGGATTGGAGCTTTTCTTTGTCTGCTGTGCTATTTGGAGGGGGAAAGGGTGTGACTAATGTATACTACAGTCTCCCTGCCTGACTATATGCTCCTGCAGAGTGTACTGTGTGTTTACTTTGTAAAATCATACCGTCGGTCTTCACTCGGCTGACCTGGATGCCTCTAATTGAATGTTACCTGTCCCACAGCCTCCTCAGTAAGCAATGTCACACTGTATTAGCTCACACAGCTGCCATGCTAATGGTCCGTGAACACACACAGGGCCCTTGGCCAGAAGAGAGGTGTGTGTGTGTGCATGCACCTTTGTGTGTGGGTGTGTGCCTGCGTGTGTGTGCCTGTGCATGTGTTTGTGCGTCGCAGCAACTATACAACTGACTGCTGACAGTATGGCCACACACAGCTGAGTCCAGTGGTCATGCAGTTGTCCTAACAGCCTTAACTCCCTCCCAGTATTCCTGTCCAGGCTGAGAGGCGAGAGAGCTGCTGAAACACACAGATCTGCTCCGGCTGATGGAAGACCGCAATGGAGGAGTCTGTGGTGGCCTGCATTTCCTTTAATATCCTGGCTAATGTACCGAGAGAACACAGGCCAAGCAGAGAACACACTGGAGCTGGCCAACCAACCACCGCACCCCACCTCACTTATGTCATGTTTTCATTTGATCAGGTATAGATATGGTGAAGTTAGTAGTAAGTCAAATAGGAATGAGCTGAAAAGGATCATAGTCTTTAAAAATGGGCCCGTCTTCAGAAAAAGTACTTTTCCAAAAAGCTTCTCATCCGGCCGTTATATTTGATATACTCTTGTAGTAACCATATAAATGTAACCCATACACCACTTCACTGTAAAACGGAGGTACAGTACCTATCTTCCAAACGATTCCCCACAGTCTATTATGTTAATATGATGTTCCAACGCCCACAGTAGTTTACAGTAAAACTATCACCTCAGCCCTCTGACAGTTGGATGCTGGGTTCACCCTTTGTTCTCTCTCTGGTATTAACCCACATCAGCCTGAGGTCTGAACCGCCTAGTGATCAGTGGTGGTGTTGGTGCCCCAATCAGTAGCCCACTAACAGCCTGGAGGTCTCCACCAGAGGTGGTGGAGGAAGGGGTGCAAAGACATGGAGAAAGGAGGAAAGTGGAAAGAGAGAGGTGAAAGAAAGAGGGCCAGAGAGTGAGGAGATGGAGGGAATGGGGGGTGGCCTCGACCACACAAATTAAGCATGGCTTCACGTGTAGGCCTTCATTGCAGGGTTCACAGCAGCTGGAGAAACCACATCTCCTCCCATGGACCCCAGCCAGGGCCGTGGCCAGACGCGAATAAGCATCATCTTTTTTTATAAAACACTAGAAAAAAAGTAAACGGTTCAAAAGGCAGCAGTAAAAAGAGCCTGCATGGGGTTTTGGACTCCGAGCTGAGGAAGGAAACCGCACAAGGATTACGAGCACACTGGAGCGAGCACTCACTAGCTCCTTTCCCTCCCTCCCTCTCTTTCTCTCTTTCTCTCCCTCCCTCCCTCCTCACCTCCCTCCCTCCTCTCCTCCACCACCTCCTCTCGGAAACCGTTACATTGAGCTGTTAACCCTGTCACCCAGTCAGAACTTCCTGTCTGCAGTACTCCTGCCATGCATGGAACCCAACCAGCCAGCCTCACCTCACTGATGAACAGCCCATCCGACAGAGTACTAGTACAGAACTCCACAGAGAAGTCTCCCTGTCCTCAGTAATATAGTACCTCCTGAGTTCACATAGCTCTAAGTCACCGGGAAAAGACATCAGTTCAACGTCTATTCTATGTTGGTTCAATGTAATTTCATTGAAATGACGTGGAAACAACATTGATTCAACTAGTGTGTGCCCAGTGGGTAAGCAAAGCTAGCGTTACATTTGGCAAGAGCAGCTGTCACTGACCGGCTGAGTAAGCACACCTGAGGATTGGACTGAGGATTGGTGCAAATGTAATGTACTGAGGCAGCTGCCTCCAATACCATTATGAATGGCAAAGACTGGGAATAACAAACTATGAGATTGTAGTTCTGAACAGGCATAATATTTAGGAGCAGGAGTTTTTCCTAACTACATGGCCTGTCCAGAATAAACTATGGGCCCTAGTTATAGCCTATACAAAAAGCTCCTTGCCCCTAAAAACAAACTGTTCTAACTCTCATGCTGAGGCTTCCTGCTGACCCTGGTCATGTGACATGGGTAGCTGGGCTGTGGTGGTTGTGATCGGGGTTCCAGCTCGGCTGGTTGGGTCTGGTTTCTCTCACATGGGAGGAGTACAACTTGGCTCTGTCCTCCCTCTACGTGACTGTCCACTAAGGTTTCTCTTAACAATAGATACTGTAAATGTTACGGGTGGCGTGTTCTCGTGTCATTCATAACATAATTACACGCTGCCCTATGGTCATCCTTGGACCGCTGCTATATATATAAATGTATGTGCATGTATTGATTTGTTTGGATCAGAGCCTTTCATACTTTCCTTTGCCTTTTGTATTCTGACATTTCCCCCAGTTCTGCTGTGTATGTTTTTAGTTCTTCTGGCCAGGGTAGATGAAAGAGCCCAGTGGTGTGATGCTGCTGTGTTTTCACCCAGGAGAGAAGAGAAGGGACTGGCTCTTTGAGCTTTCCCCTGATGACAGACTCTTATTCTGGGGAGGTTTCTATTCCATGGAGGGTAAACACACACACACACACCGTGGTGGAGTGTGAAGGTGTTTACTGCAGAGTAACCCAGAGCAGAGGCAGTGTATACAACACAGCCAGGGTCTGACCACCTACTGCGTACTGCAGAAGCCCGGCAGCCATCCCAGCTGCTACGCATTTGGTGGGGCCTTTGGAATAAAGCTGTTGTCATAGGAAATAAATGCGATTAACGATATGCTTCGGTTGCTGTCATATCCTCTTATTTCTTTTAACTCTGTGTGTGAATGCGTGCGAGTGTGAGTATGTGGTATTTGTAAGTCTGTACTTTGCGTTTTACGTGAATTTGTTGGCATGTTTATCACCATTTCTAAGCATTTACATGTCTCTGTGTGTATGATTGCCACTTCATGTGAGTACACTCTCTTTCCCCTTTAGGATAAACAATGCATTTTATTGTATGACACTAAAACCTCAGCATGGGAATGCCAAACCTGAAAATTGACTACCTCTCTTCAATCTCCACTTGGGTGCAACAGAAGCATTTATATCTAGTCTCCTTCAATCTGGAGAGGGAGGAGGAGTAGGAGGAACATCTGCAAAGGGCCTTGATTATATCTGAAGATGTGAAGAGGGAGGATGAAGGGGGGGAGTAAAGGGGTAAGATGAAGGGGAAGAAATAAAAGACAAAGTTTCTGACTGTGAAATGACTGCCAGATTTCTATTTGTAACTCTTGAAAGCCCATGTCTATGCTGCTGCATATGGGATGTGGGATGAGAACTCTGGCGAATCAAAGCCTGTTGGATAGAGATCTCTGGAAGCCCCAGTTAGTAAACAGCACCATAAAAGCGGCTTTCGGGGTGGACCGTCTGCCCACCTTCAATAAAACCCTGGCTTCTGCAGGCTCCAGCACTGTGCCTGGCTGCACTCTCTCTGCAGGGGGGTGCAGATCACTGAGAATAGCAGTGGTTTCAAGCTCTCCATCCCAAACTATCATCCCTCACATTTCAATCGCCTCTTTTTTTACTTTTTCCCCCCACACAGATATCATCCTTTTGTTCTTGTCTGTTTATTTTTGCCTGATATCACTCCCTAACCCTCTCGAGGGGTTGGGTTAAATGTGGAAGACACATTTCAGTTGAAGGTATTCAGTTGTACAACTGACTAAGTATCCCCCTTTCCCTCTCTTCATCTTCTTCAGTATTGACTAGTGTGAGGCATCTAGTAGTACTGTGCTAGTCCTGTATCATCTTTCCCATGCACCTCAGAGAGGAGGCACACATCCACACATCCACACACATAGGCCCAACCTCTGAGTCAGCTCTCTGTGGCTGCTTTATTTTTTACACTTTATCGGTGCCAAAGATCATTGCACAGTGTTTTTTTTTCTCGTTCAAGGATGTAAGTGTTTGTGACATTGTGGCTAGAGAGGGCGGAAGTGTTGAGGCCAAACTATTTCATTTTAAACTGCTCAAACCCAGTAGCATTCCAATATACCATTCGCTGAAGAAGAGGGGAAACAGTGTGCTTTGCAGTGAAGGAGGTTGATGCTGTGTGTTGTTCTTTTCCACTTCAGTGAGCAAAGTACCGTACCACAGAAACACCCCTCACCTTCACATGGGTTCTGGTGACCAGTCGCTCAGTTTGGTAAACTTTTATGTTAAAAATGGTTAACCATTTGGCACATAGCATCGTTAACCAATCGCTTATGTCATTTCACAAAATGAGTATGAATAGAAAAGAAACATATAATTGGTGTGTAACAGGTTTATTACAAAATACATGTGTTTTTACAGGACAGGGAGATTGTAGCTCGACACTAATTCTGTACATATATTTTTCATAAACCTTTATATAATCATAATCACATTCAGAACTGGTCATTTTCAAACCATTTAAAAATCGGCCCAGTTTAAAAAGAACAACAGATACTGTGACCCACATACAGTACAGACATAATGATCCCAACCACATACAGTACAGACATAATGATCCCACCCACATACAGTACAGACATAATGATCCCACCCACATACAGTACAGACATAATGATCCCACCCACATACAGTACAGACATAATGATCCCACCCACATACAGTACAGACATAATGATCCCACCCACATACAGTACAGACATAATGATCCCACCCTGAATCCCCTCCACCACCTCAGCTAAATGTTCACTTTGTCCTAGTCCAATCCCTCAGCTAAATGTTCACTTTGTCCTAGTCCAATCCCTCAGCTAAATGTTCACTTTGTCCTAGTCCAATCCCTCAGCTAAATGTTCACTTTGTCCTAGTCCAATCCCTCAGCTAAATGTTCACTTTGTCCTAGTCCAATCCCTCAGCTAAATGTTCACTTTGTCCTAGTCCAATCCCTCAGCTAAATGTTCACTTTGTCCTAGTCCAATCCCTCAGCTAAATGTTCACTTTGTCCTAGTCCAATCCCTCAGCTAAATGTTCACTTTGTCCTAGTCCAATCCCTCAGCTAAATGTTCACTTTGTCCTAGTCCAATCCCTCAGCTAAATGTTCTCTTTGTCCTAGTCCAATCCCTCAGCTAAATGTTCACTTTGTCCTAGTCCAATCCCTCAGCTCTCTAAATGTACTGAGCAGGCAAAACTCTCTCGGAAACAAAGAGCAGTCTGTCTGTGTCTGTCTGCAGACAAAGCAGTGACCTCTAGTGGTGTCCTATAGCATACCCCTGCAGTGCATGCTGAAGTCTTGATCAACAGAAGTAATGCCTCACGCCTAGGGACATGAGTTTTTCCTGATCACGAGAGCTAACTCGGGGGCGGCAGGTAGCCTAGTGGTTAGAGCATTGGACCAGTAACCCAAAGGTTGCTGGATCAAATCCCCAAGCTGATAAGGTAAAAATCTGTTGAACAAGGCAGTACTGTTCCCCAGTAGGCTGTCATTGTGATTAAGAATTTGTTCTTAACTGACTTGCCTAGTTAAATAAAGGTTCAATTAAAAAATTGTAAAAACTTGGAAAACCTCTGGGCCCTAGTCACGTAGTCAGGAAAAACTCCTGGGGTTTTGGACGAAAGAGGGTTTTCAAAGCAGGCTATTTCTGCCCCAGTCTGCAGACTGTATATCAGTAGTAAGAATGTATCCCTCTCTCAATGCATCTGATGTGGTTTGACAACCGTGGGTACAGGAAATGTGAAGCTAAGTAAGTATATGTGCAGCAATTTCTAACTTTCTATCATGATGTCATTCTATAAATATAGATATTTTGTGGCCAAAGGATAGTTTCATAATAACAGTAATAAGCGGATGGGAATTACCCAAAACTTCATTTTTTCCAAATGGATATAAAAGTATTTTTGTCATAACAGCAAGAAACAAAACAAAACCTTACGTATATATTTTTCCTTCAATTTAAATATTAATAGGCCTGCTTAACTGCAAATTTACAGTAAGGACTCTATTCAATCCGTATCGCAGAAGTTCAGCGCTAAAGCCCAATTGAAATTTAAAGGCAAAAAGCCCAATTGAAATTTAAAGGCAATGTTCCTGTTCCTGGGGACTGCATTCAAGGTAAAAGCTGCATATGTAGGATCAATAGGAAATTAGCTTCACATTTCTAGCGCACAATCTGTAAAGCTTCAGCGACACTGAATAGTATAGTATATTGAATAGAGCCCTAAATTTCCTTCTCTCCTTCTCTCTTTCTCTCTCTCTGCTCTTGTTAATAGTTTAACGTCCCTCTCCACAGTAGGCCTTGTTAACTCCTCCTCTGAACAAATTAGTAGGTGTTAGTAGGCCAGAGGTCAGCGGCTGCTGCTATGGCGATGGGGCTCCAATAACACACAGCACACGTGGCCCTTATCTATCATAAAACAAAAAGGTGACTCTCAAAAGTTCATTACTTTTAATAGTGTCACAATATCAGTCAAACACTGGATGAATACAGTGGCTCACGTTTCAACTCAGTTGCCCCCGAGTTTCTCTGCTGCTGACTGAACTCACAGCTTTTATGATGGATACGCTGCATGTTTTTGTTCAGTCCTGGAGGGCCAGATAAATTGGCCCTCAGTAAAAACATTTCGCTGAATGCAGCAGCATTGGGGAAATTTACAGTGATGATTCAGCTGGTTAACCTCTCTGTAGAGAGAGGGGTGAAGGGGTGGGGGAGGCAGTAGAGAGACGGATGGATGGAGGGATGGAGGAAGGCGACTGAGGGATGGGGGGACAGGGAGGGAGGGAGTCTTGAGGCTGGCTTTTACACGTTGAGAAGATACTCTGATCCTAGTCCAATGCCACAGCCCAGCCCAGCCCCCTGATTTACACCTGTGTGCCTTCACCCCACGTCTCTCTGCTGGGAGATGGATGGAGGAAGGCAGGCGTCTGGCTCTTCTCGACCATATGTTAAAATACACCTCCCATGCAGGGCAGGTGGTTCATCAATGGGAGTATTATTACCTAGCCATTAAAAACAATGATATCTCTTCGAGAAAAGGAGGACAACTTACTTAAACAAGTAATAACTTCACTGAGTGACACAGAAAGTTATAACTGCTTTCATTCATGAATACACTGTATAGGAATAATACTTGCCGTATGCAGTGATCTCAATCGAATGTCCTAGATTTTCGAGAATGTAAAAGACAGAGTGTGTGACTGAGAGAAAACAGACACCACCGGAAAGGTGTTGCATAACCCACACATGTAATCTTGGGCACAAATACACTTGTTTATCTTGGTCTGGAACTTGTGATTTCTCGGGTGTGAGTGTAAATTACATGTCGCCCCACATTAAATATGAAACCCAATTGACGGATAATTATTGATGGCATCACCTCTTATCTAGCGGTACCTTGGGTGGTAGGGAGGGAGGGACGCAATACTACAGAGAGCATCTCCCTGCATTAGGAGTTCCTTGAGGTTAGAGACTCTACCCACGGTGACCACCCATTTGTTTTTAGCTTTGTGATTGATGATCGCAGGAAGTTCGTAAAAGAAGATATCCCCCTCCAGTACTGCATCATCTTGGGCAGTGATGGTGGACTGCTGAGTGGACTACTGAAGTGCTTCTTCAACCACAGCTAAGTCTTTTCTGTGGACCTGAGGACACTCATGGCGCTGGGAGGATGTGTAACGATTGGTTTGGTTGGAAGGATGAGGGAGTGTATGTTGGGGTTAGAGTTGGGGATGGGGAGAGTATGGGTTAGACAGGCAGGTTACCCACACTGTTCTCTGAGCCTGTAAGCCACTCCCTCTGCCCCCAATAGTGGTGTGTGGGGTGGCTTTGGCTTCACAAGTGCTCCCACATTAAACATGTTTAAATTGTACACCCATAATCATGGTAGTGTAGTAATAAAACAATGATACCACTGACAGAGGAGCTCCTTGCCTGGTGGAATTCTGTTTATGGGGCTGTTGACCATGTCTTCCTCAACAGGAAGTATTATGTCTAGGCTTATTCAAACAACGGATAGCTCAATTGAATGCTCAAGGTCAGTTGCATGCATAACATAAACACGTATTTGAAATGAGTGAGGATGTACAGGTATGTTACCTAACTTTGATTCTATGTGAGACCTATTTAAGTGATGTATTGAACCCTACCAACCAGGCCTCACAAAGAACCTGAGGCAGAGATGGAGAGAGAGACAGTGAGTGAACCAATAAGTGAGCTAACAAAATCTCCAGTATGGGGATAGGGGGCCATAAAAGACTCACTCCCAGCGCTATTAGGTACCCCCCGGCGATAATCAATACGGCTTAATAACCTATAATCGCATCTCATCACGTCAGAAGTGATGGTGACTGATAGGCCGGGCGGCCGGGCTGGTCCTAATGCACTCCTGGCGGTGAGCGACTGTTTATTACTCAATAAGAGCCTCTGGAATCAGACTGATCAGTAATGGATAGGATTCGTTCAACTGGCAGAGAAATGACATGGAAACAAAACCTAAAAACCCTGGCTCCATGAAGTGGAGGTGAAGTGGCAAGATGTAGGAGGGCGTTCTAGAGAGAAATTGAATTCAAAGAGCTTGCTACTGGTCTGTGAAACATGGACTTTGAAAAATAAATGTAAGTTACACTCTCTGCTGGCTGGGTGATATGTAGATGTTTTAAATATTTAAAGTCGTGTTACTTATTCAAGGAGGAGTATTTGGTTCTATATGCAGAGAAATTCTGTATAATGTAGCGCTTGGAACTGAGGTGGACTTGCCTCTCAATAGAAGGCCATTTCACACTGTTAAAACACTTGAATTCAGAGCTGTGAATGGACCGTTTGCATTCACACATGTTTTAAAACACCAAGGACGACAGATATAAAAAGAGCTTTTTAGGCGCTCTGAAAATATTTTCGGAAACAGAAATAGCCTTGCACTTTTAAAGAAGGACAGTTTTTTTTATAACTGGAGTGTGACAGGTCGTATATCTGACTGTTGAAATCTCATTTGAGGAAGAAATGTTTATTTTTTCTCTCAGCCACAACTTAAAACCAAAGAATCTGCTATCCTCCCCGTTTTCTCATCAGACGATTCTCTGTTTCCCCTGGCCGCCAGAGACGAGGAGGGGGGTTTGGGGGCCTGATTGACTAAAAGTGGCTGAGGTTTCCTCAGGTCCTGTTTGGGTACTGAGACCATTCTGTGCTCCGCCTGCGACCGGGAGTAACCCTCTGAGACAGAGAGAGACGCTCCGACGTCCGGGTGTCTCTGGCAAAATATTGTTCCTCCCCTGGGGAGGGGGCTGGTGTGTGTACATGGGGGGGGTCCGATCGAAGATGGCCAGAGGGTTTGTGGTGCTACCTGTGTGGGCACTGCCCAGGCCGTTTGCCACCCTTTGCCACCACACACACCCTCTTCCGACCTCCCTGGGCCAGTGTCTGCTCATGCCCCATCCACACACCCCAGAGCAGGACCACCCAGCCGGCCAAAGAGCCTTGAGAAGGCCACTTTATGCTCCCAGACATCCCAATTCAACCACAGTGGCGCCCCCCTAACACCCATGCAGCCACGGCCCACAAGCTCTCTATGTTTGTACTCTATGTGTGTGTGTGTGTGTGTGTGTGTGTGTGTGTGTGTGTGTGTGTGTGTGTGTGTGTGTGTGTGTGTGTGTGTGTGTGTGTGTGTGTGTGTGTGTGTGTGTGTGTGTGTGTGTGTGTGTGTGTGTGTGTGTGTGTGTGTGTGTGTGTGTGTGTGTGCTTATGTGTGTATGTAAGAGTGTTTGTGTGTGTCAAAAGGGAGTGACTCTTGTCTTTCAACTGCTAGCCCACCATCCCCAATTAACCCCCATCCCCAACCAAAAACTTTCCCCAGGCCTAACCAAACCATAATGAGCTATAGCTGGGTTCAAAAAAATACTACACTATGCAATGTTTCATTATCAGAGGGCCAGAGAGGCTCTCATCAACACTGGCGACCCCTACTGCACGCTACCTGCTGCCTCCACTAGACTGGCTACCACACATTCCTCAGGGCATCAGGTGAGCTTCAGGAGCATGGGGTTAAAACCGTGGAAACAAGTTGTTTGATTTTCTTCAAGATATGCTATATTTGACTGGCGTATGCTGTCATAATTCATGACAGATGTTGCAGTACACAGTTTAATACTCTTTAAATGTTTTATTTCATATTATAACAGATGTTGCCCCCCCCCTCCCCTTTTCTGTAACTTTCTGCTCTCTCTTGGATTGGACCGTGTGATGACATTTATCCTGTCTGTGGCTGTGCCGGTTGAGCACTGGTTGGGCCGGGGCAAGCAGTGTGACCACTTAGGCTTTGTTCTATCTCTCTGTGGGCCCTCACCCAACCATGATGGAAATTGCAGGGGACAAATTAGCCACACATAATGGTTAATAATGGTTACAACAATTGACTGGGCACAGACGCCATGGCTTTCCCTTGCTTTGTGTGCATGTGTGGGTGGGTGCGTGCGTGCGTGCAAGCGTGTGTTTGTGCAATCATGCTTGCGTGTGACCATGCTTGCGATTTGCTGTGTCTGTCCATGCTTGCCTGTGTGTGTCTGTGCACTCACACGAGCATCGATTCTATGTCAATGCGTAAAGGATAAGAGGGTTTTCACCACGCAGCCAAAGTGATTTCCATACCCACTGCAGCATTCCCAGGGAGGGAGTAGGAGAGAGGAACTAGAACAGCAGCTCTGCAGGAACATGATTCATTCTCTGTGATGTTTCTCCAACTGAGCCCCCTGCAGTGCCAGAGATCACTTGGAAATGATTTTGACTTTGATTTACTGCCTGATTGTTCAATTGTCGGCTTTGGATCTCTGATCTTTTAATAAGGTTTGTTTTGACACACAGAGAGGTGGTAAGACCGAGTGCTGTGACTCACTCTGTTCAATGACTGCGTTCTCTGTTATCATACACACACAACATAGATGAAAAGCGAAGATGAGTTCCTGTGTAAGTAATCGTACGATTGACAGATCCTGCACGGGCTGTTGCAGTACGTATGTAGGATCTTAATTTGTTCGCCCTGTTGCAGGAAAACTTTCCTGCAATGCAGCACATTTTTATCTTGTAGTGTATATGAGGTATAATAAAGCTTCTGAAATAATCCACATAAAAATTCACATTTCCTGTTGCTGCAGGATTATTTCCTGCTGAAGCAAACTGGTTCGAATTAAGATCCCACATCTGTACACACTGAATTAACCTAACCAGTTTGAGTCAGATATTGATACAGAGGGTTAAAGTTATGTAAGAGAGAGAGGAAGTAATAAAATAAGAGATAGTTACAGACAGGGTAGGGAGAGAGAGAGGGAGAGAAATAAACTCTGACAGCGCACTAGGAAACACGTCTGGGAGAGACACAGAGGTGTCGCCATAGCGCCGGCGCTCTCCAGGATGATGAAACGGCCAATGCTGAGCCATTCATTCATGGCACCTCCTATTTGTTTTTCTTTCCCGGCGTCTGATTGGCTACCGGAGGCAAGCGGCAAGTGAGCTGCGCGCTTCCCTTCCTGGGCCGATGACAGATTTAAAGGATAGTTCCGTATCCCCCTTGTTACAAATAACTTCCTATGACATGTTTGGGCACGCTGACAATGTTTTGAGTGAAAACAGCTGGTCGGGATACAAGCTTTCAACCCCTGGGGTGGGCTACTTCTTCAATTGCTGTGTTATCCCTCAAAAGAGAGACAGAGTGAGGGAGAGAGGGCCCGAGCAGGGCTGGATTAAGGACTTTTGCCATCTTTGTGACAGAGAAGCGCCAGAAATATAACCGTCTGGACTGTTGCCGATTGGCTTTGTGGTGAGGAGTAGGCTACCAGAGCTGTGTACCCTGCCCCCCCAACACACACAAACACACACACTCACACACACAATTAAGTCAGGGGATTGGAATACATGGTGAGGTGTGTCATTGTTAACTCAGACAGGGAGGAATGCATGAGCAGATTTTCAGATTCTCTGTCTGTATCCATTACTGAGGCATGAATCATGTATTTATAAGCTGTTTCAGCTTGATGCATGTGCCTCTTGTTATGGACAGACAAGAGCTATGTCTACAGTATACCCTCCAGGTCAACCAACTCATTTGTAACTTCTGTCTAGTCCTCTCTCTCTCTTCCTCTGCACCTCACTCCCTCCCTCTTTCGCCCTCCTGCTTTTTCTCTCCCTTCCTCCCTCTCTCCCAGCGGTCCTGAGGGGCGAGTCTCAGTGATCAGTCTCGTTGCTATTGGAGTGTTCTTCTCAATCGCCTAATCAGAGGAGATGGTGAAATCAATGGTCTGGATCGTAACAGGAATTTGAAATGAATATCCAACTGAATCAATGTGTTCTTGTGTGGGATGAGGGGCTGAGCTTTGACCTTCCTCAGGACAACACTCTAAGCGGCCTGTATTGGATCACTTTTGGGAAATGGTGTGGGAGAGGGAAGGGCTGAGAGAGGTATTAGTAAGAAATAGAGGTTTCAAGGAGTGAGGCACAAAGTCAGCCACTTGAAATAGAGTACTAAAACTACCATTCGGTCAGCTGAAATTAGACCACCTCTCCAAGGCTAACTGATACTATCAATCACATACTGTACACCATTGTGAAGACTTGGATGAGTTCACCCTTCTGTGGGGTTCCTCTTCCATGTGGTTAAAGAGAACCAAAGAGGGGATGGGAGAGCCAAGAGAAGCAGAAGCAGAATAGGAGAGGAACACAAGCTAGGTTTCCATCCAATTGGTGATAGATTTTTATTAGAATATTCAAAAATCTGCATAAAAAGAATATGCAACATTTTCCCACCAGAGTTTGTGTTTCCATCAAATTGACTTGTTGAGGAAGGCTGTACATGATGACATAGTGCACATAGTGCACAAAAATATAAAGGCAACATGTGAAGTATTGGTCCCATGTTTCATGAGCTGAAATAAAATATCCCAGAAATACACAAAAAGCTTGTTTCTCTCAGATTTTGTGCACAAATTTGTTAACATCCCTGTTAATGACCATTTCTCATTTGCCAAGATAATCCATCCACCTGATAGGTGTGGCATATCAAGAAGATGATTAAAAAGCCTGATCATTACACAGGTGCACCTTGTGCTGGGGACAATAAAATGCCACTCACTCAAAAATGTGCAGTTTTGTCACACAACAAAATGCCACAGATGTCTCAAGTTTAGAGGGAGCGTGCAATTGGCATGCCGACTGCAGGAATGTCCACCAGAGCTGTTGCCAGAGAATTGGATGCCGCCTCCAATGCGTTTTAAAGAACATGGCAGTATGTCGAACCAGCCTCATAACCAAAGACATCATGTAACCCGCCAGCCAAGGATCTCCACATCCGGCTTCTTCACCTGCGGGATCGCCTGAGAACAGCCAACCGGATAGCTGATGAAACTGTGGGTTTACACAACCAAAGAATTTCTGCACAAACGGTCAGAAACCGTCTCAGGAATACTCATCTGCGTGCTCATCGTCCTCACCATGGTCTTGACCTGAATGCAGTTCGGCGTTGTAACCGACATCAGTGGGAAAATGCTCACCTTCGATGGCCACTGGCATGCTGGACAAGTGTGCTCTTCACAGATGAATCCCGGTTTCAACTGTACAGGGCAGATGGCAGAAAGCATGTATGGTGTCGTGTGGGAGAGAGGTTTTCTGATGTCAACGTTGTGAACAGAGTTCCCCGTGGTGACGATGGGGTTATGTTATGGGCAGGCATAAGATACGGACGACACAATTGCATTTTATCAATGGCAATTTGAATTCACAGAGATACCGGATTCAGATCCTGAGGACCATTGTCATGCTATTCATCTGCCGCCATCACTTCATGTTTCAGCATGATAATCCACGGCCTTATGTCCCAAGGATATTTACACAATTCCTGAAAGCTGAAAATGTCCCAGTTCTTCCATGGACTGCATACTCACCAGACATGTCACCCATTGAGCATGTTTGGGATGCTCTGGATCTTCGCACAGCCATCGAAGAGGAGTGGGACAACATTCCACAGGCCACAATCAACAGCCTGATCAACTTTATGTGACGGAGATGTGTTGCGAGGCATGAGGCATATAGTGGTCACACCAGATACTGACTGGTTTTCTGATCCACGCCCCTACCTTTTTTTTAAAGGTATCTGCGACCAGCAGATGCATATCTGTATTCCCAGTCATGTGAAATCTATAGATTAGGACCTAATGAATGTATTTCAATTGACTGATTTCCATATATGAACTGTAACTCAGTAAAATCTTTGAAATTGCTGCATGTTTTTTTTGCAGTGTAACTTTTGCGGTAAAACATCCCATGTAACGAATAAAACATTAGTTAAATGGGTTTCCATCGCATTTTTAACTGTACTGATGGTTTTCTCATGAAAAAATGTGCGTTATATAGCAAATGTGCCCACTCTGGTATTGGCATGTGCGCTCTAGCCAACAGCTGGCAGATACGGTGCGGGTATAGTCTACCTGATGGAATTATTATGGACAAAAGAGAGAGATTACTTTTATTTGTTCAAAGGGCAGCCAAGCATCGATCATCATGTCCCCAGAATAAGACCCTCAATATTTAAAGGAGCATCAAGCTCATCACTTTGCACTTTCACCACCCTGTGAAGTTCATTTATTTCATCTGTAGCCTAACTGCATGGGTTTCTGAGTCGTAATGAAGGGACCACACACCGTATCATTGCGTGTCTCCAAGTTTACTTCGATATGTTGGTTATTATATCAATATTTGCGCATAAAGGCATTTCCTCCCCCATTTCTCGCATAATTCAATTTATCAACGCACAAAGATCCCACCATTATTGAACAAGCAAATTATCTGTCGCCATTTATCAAATTGTACTTAAAATTCCTGTTTCCATCACAGCTGTTGCGATTTTTTTTTTATACCGTATGACTTTACTCACATAAAAACTGTGGATGGAAATGTGGTTATTGACACAATGTTGGAGAGGAGAGCAGTTAAGACAGTTGGATGGGAGAAAAGTGTAACAACTGGCAATTGGAGAGGTAAGGCACACACACAGGGAAGAGGGGAGATGGGGAAGAGGGGAGTTAGATAGGGGAGGCAGGAGAGGTGGGGAGATGAAGAGACTTGGAAGAGGCAGGAGAGGTGGGGAGATGAAGAGACTTGGAAGAGGCAGGAGAGGTGGGGAGATGAAGAGACTTGGAAGAGGCAGGAGAGGTGGGGATATGAAGAGACTTGGAAGAGGCAGGAGAGGTGGGGAGATGAAGAGACTTGGAAGAGGCAGGAGAGGTGGGGATATGAAGAGACTTGGAAGAGGCAGGAGAGGTGGGGAGATGAAGAGACTTGGAAGAGGCAGGAGAGGTGGGGATATGAAGAGACTTGGAAGAGGCAGGAGAGGTGGGGATATGAAGAGACTTGGAAGAGGCAGGAGAGGTGGGGAGATGAAGAGACTTGGAAGAGGCAGGAGAGGTGGGGATATGAAGAGACTTGGAAGAGGCAGGAGAGGTGGGGAGATGAAGAGACTTGGAAGAGGCAGGAGAGGTGGGGATATGAAGAGACTTGGAAGAGGCAGGAGAGGTGGGGAGATGAAGAGACTTGGAAGAGGCAGGAGAGGTGGGGAGATGAAGAGACTTGGAAGAGGCAGGAGAGGTGGGGAGATGAAGAGACTTGGAAGAGGCAGGAGAGGTGGGGATATGAAGAGACTTGGAAGAGGCAGGAGAGGTGGGGAGATGAAGAGACTTGGAAGAGGCAGGAGAGGTGGGGATATGAAGAGACTTGGAAGAGGCAGGAGAGGTGGGGATATGAAGAGACTTGGAAGAGGCAGGAGAGGTGGGGATATGAAGAGACTTGGAAGAGGCAGGAGAGGTGGGGATATGAAGAGACTTGGAAGAGGCAGGAGAGGTGGGGAAATGAAGAGACTTGGAAGAGGCAGGAGAGGTGGGGATATGAAGAGACTTGGAAGAGGCAGGAGAGGTGGGGATATGAAGAGACTTGGAAGAGGCAGGAGAGGTGGGGATATGAAGAGACTTGGAAGAGGCAGGAGAGGTGGGGAAATGAAGAGACTTGGAAGAGGCAGGAGAGGTGGGGAGATGAAGAGACTTGGAAGAGGCAGGAGAGGTGGGGATATGAAGAGACTTGGAAGAGGCAGGAGAGGTGGGGAAATGAAGAGACTTGGAAGAGGCAGGCGAGGTGGGGAAATGAAGAGACTTGGAAGAGGCAGGAGAGGTGGGGATATGAAGAGACTTGGAAGAGGCAGGAGAGGTGGGGATATGAAGAGACTTGGAAGAGACAGGAGAGGTGGGGATATGAAGAGACTTGGAAGAGGCAGGAGAGGTGGGGAGATGAAGAGACTTGGAAGAGGCAGGAGAGGTGGGGATATGAAGAGACTTGGAAGAGGCAGGAGAGGTGGGGATATGAAGAGACTTGGAAGAGGCAGGAGAGGTGGGGATATGAAGATACTTGGAAGAGGCAGGAGAGGTGGGGATATGAAGAGACTTGGAAGAGGCAGGAGAGGTGGGGATATGAAGAGACTTGGAAGAGGCAGGAGAGGTGGAGAGATGAAGAGACTTGGAAGAGGCAGGAGAGGTGGGGATATGAAGAGACTTGGAAGAGGCAGGAGAGGTGGGGATATGAAGAGACTTGGAAGAGGCAGGAGAGGTGGGGATATGAAGAGACTTGGAAGAGGCAGGAGAGGTGGGGATATGAAGAGACTTGGAAGAGGCGGGAGAGGTGGGGATATGAAGAGACTTGGAAGAGGCGGGAGAGGTGGGGATATGAAGAGACTTGGAAGAGGCGGGAGAGGTGGGGATATGAAGAGACTTGGAAGAGGCGGGAGAGGTGGGGATATGAAGAGACTTGGAAGAGGCAGGAGAGGTGGGGATATGAAGAGACTTGGAAGAGGCAGGAGAGGTGGGGATATGAAGAGACTTGGAAGAGGCAGGAGCGGTGGGGAGATGAAGAGACTTGGAAGAGACAGGAGAGGTGGGGATATGAAGAGACTTGGAAGAGGCAGGAGAGGTGGGGATATGACGAGACTTGGATGAGGCAGGAGAGGTGGGGAAATGAAGAGACTTGGAAGAGGCAGGAGAGGTGGGGATATGAAGAGACCTGGAAGAGGCAGGAGAGGTGGGGATATGAAGAGACCTGGAAGAGGCAGGAGAGGTGGGGAGATGAAGAGACTTGGAAGAGGCAGGAGAGGTGGGGAGATGAAGAGACTTGGAAGAGGCAGGAGAGGTGGGGAGATGAAGAGACTTGGAAGAGGCAGGAGAGGTGGGGATATGAAGAGACTTGGAAGAGGCAGGAGAGGTGGGGATATGAAGAGACTTGGAAGAGGCAGGAGAGGTGGGGATATGAAGAGACTTGGAAGAGGCAGGAGAGGTGGGGATATGAAGAGACTTGGAAGAGGCAGGAGAGGTGGGGATATGAAGAGACTTGGAAGAGGCAGGAGAGGTGGGGATATGAAGAGACTTGGAAGAGGCAGGAGAGGTGGGGAAATGAAGAGACTTGGAAGAGGCAGGAGAGGTGGGGATATGAAGAGACTTGGAAGAGGCAGGAGAGGTGGGGATATGAAGAGACTTGGAAGAGGCAAGAGAGGTGGGGATATGAAGAGACTTGGAAGAGGCAGGAGAGGTGGGGAAATGAAGAGACTTGGAAGAGGCAGGAGAGGTGGGGATATGAAGAGACTTGGAAGAGGCAGGAGAGGTGGGGATATGAAGAGACTTGGAAGAGGCAGGAGAGGTGGGGATATGAAGAGACTTGGAAGAGGCAGGAGAGGTGGGGAAATGAAGAGACTTGGAAGAGGCAGGAGAGGTGGGGATATGAAGAGACTTGGAAGAGGCAGGAGAGGTGGGGATATGAAGAGACTTGGAAGAGGCAGGAGAGGTGGGGATATGAAGAGACTTGGAAGAGGCAGGAGAGGTGGGGAAATGAAGAGACTTGGAAGAGGCAGGAGAGGTGGGGAGATGAAGAGACTTGGAAGAGGCAGGAGAGGTGGGGATATGAAGAGACTTGGAAGAGGCAGGAGAGGTGGGGAAATGAAGAGACTTGGAAGAGGCAGGAGAGGTGGGGAAATTAAGAGACTTGGAAGAGGCAGGAGAGGTGGGGATATGAAGAGACTTGGAAGAGGCAGGAGAGGTGGGGATATGAAGAGACTTGGAAGAGACAGGAGAGGTGGGGATATGAAGAGACTTGGAAGAGGCAGGAGAGGTGGGGAGATGAAGAGACTTGGAAGAGGCAGGAGAGGTGGGGATATGAAGAGACTTGGAAGAGGCAGGAGAGGTGGGGATATGAAGAGACTTGGAAGAGGCAGGAGAGGTGGGGAAATGAAGAGACTTGGAAGAGGCAGGAGAGGTGGGGATATGAAGAGACTTGGAAGAGGCAGGAGAGGTGGGGAGATGAAGAGACTTGGAAGAGGCAGGAGAGGTGGGGATATGAAGAGACTTGGAAGAGGCAGGAGAGGTGGGGATATGAAGAGACTTGGAAGAGGCAGGAGAGGTGGGGATATGAAGAGACTTGGAAGAGGCAGGAGAGGTGGGGAGATGAAGAGACTTGGAAGAGACAGGAGAGGTGGGGATATGAAGAGACTTGGAAGAGGCAGGAGAGGTGGGGATATGAAGAGACTTGGATGAGGCAGGAGAGGTGGGGAAATGAAGAGACTTGGAAGAGGCAGGAGAGGTGGGGATATGAAGAGACTTGGAAGAGGCAGGAGAGGTGGGGATATGAAGAGACTTGGAAGAGGCAGGAGAGGTGGGGATATGAAGAGACTTGGAAGAGGCAGGAGAGGTGGGGATATGAATAGACTTGGAAGAGGCAGGAGAGGTGGGGATATGAAGAGACTTGGAAGAGGCAGGAGAGGTGGGGATATGAAGAGACTTGGAAGAGGCAGGAGAGGTGGGGAAATGAAGAGACTTGGAAGAGGCAGGAGAGGTGGGGATATGAAGAGACTTGGAAGAGGCAGGAGAGGTGGGGAAATGAAGAGACTTGGAAGAGGCAGGAGAGGTGGGGATATGAAGAGACTTGGAAGAGGCAGGAGAGGTGGGGATATGAAGAGACTTGGAAGAGGCAGGAGAGGTGGGGATATGAAGAGAATTGGAAGAGGCAGGAGAGGTGGGGATATGAAGAGACTTGGAAGAGGCAGGAGAGGTGGGGAAATGAAGAGACTTGGAAGAGGCAGGAGAGGTGGGGATATGAAGAGACTTGGAAGAGGCAGGAGAGGTGGGGATATGAAGAGACTTGGAAGAGGCAGGAGAGGTGGGATATGAAGAGACTTGGTAGAGGCAGGAGAGGTGGGGAAATGAAGAGACTTGGAAGAGGCAGGAGAGGTGGGGATATGAAGAGACTTGGAAGAGGCAGGAGAGGTGGGGGTATGAAGAGACTTGGAAGAGGCAGGAGAGGTGGGGATATGAAGAGACTTGGAAGAGGCAGGAGAGGTGGGGATATGAAGAGACTTGGATGAGGCAGGAGAGGTGGGGAAATGAAGAGACTTGGAAGAGGCAGGAGAGGTGGGATATGAAGAGACTTGGAAGAGGCAGGAGAGGTGGGGATATGAAGAGACTTGGAAGAGGCAGGAGAGGTGGGGATATGAAGAGACTTGGAAGAGGCAGGAGAGGTGGGGAAATGAAGAGACTTGGAAGAGGCAGGAGAGGTGGGGAGATGAAGAGACTTGGAAGAGGCAGGAGAGGTGGGGATATGAAGAGACTTGGAAGAGGCAGGAGAGGTGGGGAAATGAAGATACTTGGAAGAGGCAGGAGAGGTGGGGAATATGAAGAGACTTGGAAGAGGCAGGAGAGGTGGGGATATGAAGAGACTTGGAAGAGGCAGGAGAGGTGGGGATATGAAGAGACTTGGAAGAGGCAGGAGAGGTGGGGATATGAAGAGACTTGGAAGAGGCAGGAGAGGTGGGGAGATGAAGAGACTTGGAAGAGGCAGGAGAGGTGGGGATATGAAGAGACTTGGAAGAGGCAGGAGAGGTGGGGATATGAAGAGACTTGGAAGAGGCAGGAGAGGTGGGGATATGAAGAGACTTGGAAGAGGCAGGAGAGGTGGGGATATGAAGAGACTTGGAAGAGGCAGGAGAGGTGGGGATATGAAGAGACTTGGAAGAGGCAGGAGAGGTGGGGATATGAAGAGACTTGGAAGAGGCAGGAGAGGTGGGGATATGAAGAGACTTGGAAGAGGCAGGAGAGGTGGGGATATGAAGAGACTTGAAGAGGCAGGAGAGGTGGGGGATATGAAGAGACTTGGAAGAGGCAGGAGAGGTGGGGATATGAAGAGACTTGGATGAGGCAGGAGAGGTGGGGAAATGAAGAGACTTGGAAGAGGCAGGAGAGGTGGGGATATGAAGAGACTTGGAAGAGGCAGGAGAGGTGGGGACATGAAGAGACTTGGATGAGGCAGGAGAGGTGGGGAAATGAAGAGACTTGGAAGAGGCAGGAGAGGTGGGGATATGAAGAGACTTGGAAGGCAGGAGAGGTGGGGATATGAAGAGACTTGGAAGAGACAGGAGAGGTGGGGATATGAAGAGACTTGAAGAGGCAGGAGAGGTGGGGATATGAAGAGACTTGGAAGAGGCAGGAGAGGTGGGATATGAAGAGACTTGGAAGAGGCAGGAGAGGTGGGAAATGAAGAGACTTGGAAGAGGCAGGAGAGGTGGGGAAATGAAGAGACTTGGAAGAGGCAGGAGAGGTGGGGATATGAGAGACTTGGAAGAGGCAGGAGAGGTGGGGATATGAAGAGACTTGGATGAGGCAGGAGAGGTGGGGAATGAAGAGACTTGGAAGAGGCAGGAGAGTGGGGAATATGAAGAGACTTGGAAGAGGCGGAGAGGTGGGGACATGAAGAGACTTGGATGAGGCAGGAGAGGTGGGGAAATGAAGAGACTTGGAAGAGGCAGGAGAGGTGGGATATGAAGAGACTCTGGAAGAGGCAGGAGAGGTTGGATATGAAGAGACTTGGAAGAGACAGGAGAGGTGGGGATATGAAGAGACTTGGAAGAGGCAGGAGAGGTGGGGATATGAGAGACTTGGAAGAGGCAGGAGAGGTGGTGATATGAAGGACTTGGAAGAGGCAGGAAGAGGTGGGGATATGAAGAGACTTGAAGAGGCAGGAGAGGTGGGGAAATGAAGAGACCTTGGAAGAGGCAGGAGAGGTGGGGAAATGAAGAGACTTGGAAGAGGCAGGAGAGGTGGGGATATGAAGAGACTTGGAAGAGTCAGGAGATGGTGGGGATATGAAGAGACTTGGAAGAGGCAGGAGAGGTGGGGATATGAAGAGACTTGGAAGAGGCAGGAGAGGTGGGGATATGAAGAGACTTGGAAGAGGCAGGAGAGGTGGGGATATGAAGAGACTTGGAAGAGGCAGGAGAGGTGGGGATATGAAGGGGACTGGGAAAGGCAGGAGAGTGGGGATATGAAAGAGACTGGGAAGAGGCAGGAGAGGTGGGGATATGAAGAGACTTGGAAGAGGCAGGAGAGGTGGGGATATGAAGATGACTTGGAAGAGGCAGGAGAGGTGGGATATGAAGAGAGACTTGGAAGAGGCAGGAGAGGTGGGGATATGAGGAGACTTGGAAGAGGCAGGAGAGGTGGGGAAATGAAGAGACTTGGAAGAGGCAGAGAGGTGGGGATATGAAGAGACTTGGAAGAGGCAGGAGAGGTGGGG